>NW_027458147.1:115000-146352 GCF_050624435.1 Tenrec ecaudatus | reverse complement strand
CCAGAAATAGAAAACTTCTAACAGGCCCTTATTGAGTCACTCCCTCCCCCACCGGCCCCCCAAACTCACCCCCACCCCTAACAAGCAGCCCCCCACACACACTAGTACTGGTATGACTTCCATACTCATCAGCCCACCTGGAATGCTTGCCAACAACTTCTCCAGGTGCTGTTCACAACGGAGGAGGGTAGCCCTTCCAGACAGAGGCCCAGTAAGCAGTCAGTGAACCTGATGGTCAGCGAGCGGGCACTCCCCACTTGGGAGAAACTCTTTTGGCCACTACACCAACAATGTGGGATCTCAATTCCTAGCAAGGCCCAGAGGACTTTACCAGGTATCAACCATTGCTCTTACATGACCCTCTGCAGAAGAGCTAGGAAACCTATGAATTTATCTAAGGTCAGTGAGAATTTTCAGGTTCCTATAAGAGAATATCCGCCTGCCTTTCTAGAGTGGCTGAGGGAAGCCTACGGGCTTTATACCCCTAACGGCCCGGAGGCACTGAAAACAGGAGGGCAATAAGTATTGCCTTTATTACTCAGTCAGTCTGCCTCAGACATGACAAAGAAGTGGGAAGGGTTTGAAGGGAAAAATCTTAGCGATTTGGTACAAGTGGCTCATTGAGTGTATAACAACAGAGATGACCCTAGCACGACAGAGACAAAGAAGCTAGCTAAAATACTAGGAATTGCCATGAGAGACCCCAGAGACTCAGGAAAAGGAGAGCATGGCCCACTCACGGAGAGACTAACCTGTGGGCACCGCCAAGCCATGGGGAAGGACCAATGTGCCTACTGCAGGAAAGAAGGACACTGGAAAAATCAGTGCCTTGAAAACCCGAGGAGAGGTGCACGACCCTCCACTAGAGTGGATGGGCCTCATCTGCACGTAGAAAGACCCAAGCAAGAGACAATAATGCTTGAAGAAGCTCAATGAAGGGGTCAGGGCTCTGTTTCACTTCGCCGCCAAAAGCCCAGGCTAACTCTCCAAGTAGGAGGCCAGGCAGTAAATTTCTTGGTGGACACAGGGGCCACCTTGTCAGGTTCAGAAAGGAATATGGGCACATTTTCAAGAAGAAAGATGTGAATTACTGTGAGCCTATGATTCCTTCCACAGATAACTCACACCAGAAGGTTTGCATGGAGGGTAGGTGGGTTTCCCAAGACAACAAAATAACAAATATCTATCAGCCCTTTGGCCCAGTTAGCCACCTGGTTATGATATCACTGGCTTCTGGCTCAGCTGCTGAGCCAGTGAAGCAGTTATAGCAGGAGAAGACTAGGTGGCCGGTGGCCATCAACAGAAGGACCAAATCTCCACAGTGGGCTTCCTGTTTCAATATGGAGCCACGTATGTTACCTGCTGGACACCATCTCTATCCTGAGCTCATAATTGCCATCGCAGGTCTAGAATGCGGCGCGCAGGTACACACTATATGAAACAGTCTCTGATTAACCCCTCTCGATAACTTGCTGACATGGGAGTCTGGATAATCCTGTACATTTACTTTGCAGATTAGAAAACTCACTCAAAAACACACGGGAGTTGACCCAGAGACACACAACTGGTTAACAACAAAGTCATATTCACAACCAGCGTCTGGACCAAGAGCACGGTGCCCCACAGAACTGTGCCCATCGAGAAGTCAATATCTCCTGGACTCTCAAAAGATCTGAGCTGATACCCACCCCCCCACATCCTTGCAGCCCCAAAAGATTGTATTTCACAGGATGGCACCGGATCTGCAGCTCGCGGAGAGGGACATATCTGATCAGTGAACACAGGGCAGAACAAGGGGGAGGAGGGGAGAATGGAGCACACCCTGGCCCAATACACCTTGAGGATGATGTTCCCAATCAGAGAAGCCAATCCACAGAGAAGACCACATGGGCAGCCCCACGATGAGAAACGTCCCTCAAAGACCCATAGCCTTAGAGGGGACAACACTGGACACACAGTGTGGGAACTGCGCCCGAACTGATCCTGCCACTTCGATGCATGACACTAAGAGAGTGCAGCGGAAGAGTAAGAAAACGGAGCATCAAAGTCCCCGGGGAATGCCAAAGGTGGACTTTGTGGTCAGGGTTCGGTGCCCCCACAGACTGGACTGGAAAACACTCCTAAAGTTCACCACACAGTCCTTGTACTTTTCTTTCTGGTTAGTGTTGTTTTCTTTTAGTGTCATTGGATTTGGGTTGGGTTTTGTTTTCATTTTTGTTTGTTTTTTTTTTCTTTTTGCTGCTTGGTTTAGCTCAGTCTTGTTTTGTGCATGTTATTACCTTTACAGGTCTGTCTAATTAAGAGAGGCTGGATGAACAATCTGGAGGAGTAAACATGTGACCGGCCCTTTCCATTGGGCATGGGAGTGAGCACGGTGGGGGGAAAGGAAGTGCTGTAAAGAAACCCAGAGACAAGGGTACAACAAGTGATGGAAAACGATAGTGAGGGGGATGTAGGAGGCCTGGTAGGGCGTGATCAAAGGTAATGTAACCAAGAGGAATTACTGAAACCCAAAGGAAGACTGAGCATGTCAGTGGGCACAAGAGGAAAATCAAAGAGTATAGAAGAGTGAGCTGGGAAGCAAGGGCCAGTTATAGACGTCTAAATAAAGGCATGTACATATGTACATATATTTACAAAGGGGCATGGGGAAATAGATCTATGTCCATATGTTTATAGATTTAGTATTAAGGTAGCAGATGGACATAGGGCCTCCGCTCAAGGACTCCCTCATTGCAATAACACTGTTCTATTAAATTGGCATTCTAAGATGCTCACCTTCCCTACACAATCACTGACCACAAAGCGGCTGCATAAGCAAATGTGGTGAAGAAAGCCGATGGTGTCCAGCTACCTAAAGATATAGCGTGTGGGGTCTTAAAGGCCTGAGGGTAAAGAAACAGCCATCTGGCTCTGAAGCAACAGAGCCCACATGGAGAAAGCATACCAGCCTGTGTGATCACAAAGTTTTAAAGGGATAAGGCAACAGGTATCATGAGAACAAAAAAATCTTATCATGGAGAATGAGAGGGGACTGCCGGGTATAGACCCAAAACCTATTTGCAGTGCACTGGACATCCCCTTACAGAAGGATCTCAGAGTGGAGATTAAAGAATACAGGGTATGAGACAGCAAAGATGAAACACAACTTTCCTCTAGTTCTTAATGCTTTCTCTTGCCCCACTATCATGATCCCAGTTCTACCATACTAATCTGGCCAAACTAGAGAAGGTATTCTAGTACCGATAGGAATTTCAAACACGGGGAATCCAGAGTGGATGGGCCCTTTACCAGTGTTATGAGTGGAGATACTGGGAGGGTGGAGGAAGGGCAGGATGGAAAGTGGGAACCGATTACAAGGATCTTCATTGACCTCAAAAGAAAGGTGGGTGAAAATATGACAAAAGAATTAGTACATTTCCAAGGATTGATGAGGGATGGGTGGCGGGCATTGAGGGGGGAAAAATGAGGAGCTGAGGCCAGGGGCTTGGGTGGAGAGTGGATATTTTGTGAATAAGGAGGGCAATTAATGTACAGATGGGCTTCAAACAGATGATGTATTTATGGATGGTGGTTAGTGTTGTAGGAGCCACTAATGAAAAGATCATAAAAGAAACAAAAATAATCTTGGCAGGGGCTCATGCAAGGATGATCTCAGGCTGGATTAGACCAGTCAAAACAGCTACTGGAGTCGCCTCACCCTGTGTCTATTATTGAGTCAGCCATGATGCTTAGGACCCACAGCCCCAGCAGCTGGCCAGAGAGGGAGGTGGATCTCTGAGGCCATTCCACAGGGGGAATGGTCCTCTGTCCTGCAGGGCCCACCCTCCTTTGTAAGCATGCTGCCTGGGGCAAGGCTTTCATGGAGTCCACACCATGGGAGCTCTACTACTCATGGGGGATTGGCAGGAAGTCTCTGCTCATGCGCACACACCACCAACTAGCTGGAGGATCTCCGTGAACAAAGCCTGAGGCAGACAACAAGCCCACTAACTGATGCTGTAAGAGATACAATCAGCATCCAGAAACCTGCAACTGGGAGTAAGAGGCAGCATACCTTGGTCCCAGCCCCTCCCACTCTAATCTACAAAGAGTGACATTGCAAAGCAGAGGGTTTTCATAAAGCACTTCCAGGACTGTGGAATGAGCAGCCTCGTTTGTGGACATGGATACTCTGTGATCCAGACGTACTACCTCCTCCCTTACAGTCAGCTGAGACAAAAACCCTTGCAAGCAGAAAGCCATGCATCTGAACAGTATCCACCAGCCACTCATGTGCAGCACAGCTGCCTCCAAAGAGCCTTCCTGAGTGAGAGAGAAATCATGCAGAAGCCTGGTCTGCACTCAAGAGAGTTTTATGAGCGTAGGGAGGCGTGGTGGGCAAGTCTGGCCGACCCCAGTGGCTGAATTGAATTTACATGGCCTAGATTGGTCAATCCAGGTACAGGAACCACCCAGGTGACCTCCCCTTCATGGCCAGAAATCTGGACCTCTGAGCATGCACAGGGTGCCTCTCCTAACTGGGCTCTTATCTTGGCCCTATGGGCATGCATAACGGATGCCCCAGTCCCTAGCATAGCTACCTAACATTTGCCCCCCTGAAGAGATATGGACCCAAATCTTTGGGGGTACTGGGCGACGACATCTCTAGCTGCTTCCTGCTGGCAAAAGGGGCGAGGTGGGGCTTTGGGTCCATACCCTTCCTACACTGCTGGGAGGGGTTGTCCATTGAGGGCAACTTTATCCAGGATGGATAAGGTTGAGGTGGTCCAGGAGATGGTAGTCGTGGACCTGGCACACTTGGTTCAGAAGCTTTAATCACCCGATAACTTCTGAGAAAAACAAACGGTCTAAAAGGTGAACAGTTTGACTACGACAAGGCTAAGCTTGTGAGGTGGCAGTGGCCTTGAAATTAGGTGAGTGTCACAGGAAACAAAAATAATCTTAGGATTACCAGACATGTGTGTTTGTTCATTGGAAGTACAGGAAGAGGGATAAAAGCATTCACACTTTCCCCTAGGAGGGCACAGGTTTGGGCACTACTAGGTGCAGTCGGATCACTGATTCATTTATGATGCTAAGGTCTTGGACCCGCTGATAAGACCCATCCTTCTTTTTAACCCTATAACGCTTCAATTTTAATTTTTGGAAAAATTTTCTTTTTGTTGTGGTCTTTCATAGTTATAAATATATATATATGTATTAATATATACATTTTTTAATGTTATGAAAACATCATGCTTCGCGTTATAGAGTTAAATGGAAATAGTGGGCTAGTGCAGGACGAGTCAAATGTGACCAAAATAGAGTACCTGCCTAAGCCATTTTGAATTTTCTTGGGTTCAATTGGAGTAAAGACTTGTAAATTACCCGGGGTCCAAATTCCCATGGTGCCTCCTACAACGGGTAGAATGTTCAGGGATGTTTCAGGGCTGGGAGATTAATAACCCCTAAGTCCAGGATACCTTAGGACAGGGGTCCTTAAACTGTTTACCCAGGGGGCCAGTTCACTATCCCTCAGGCCTTTTGAAGGAAATACTATAGTTTCAAAAATCAAATATTACGAACAAATTCATGTGCACACTGCACATCTTGATTTGAAGTTCAAAAAAAAAAATAAATGGGGCACATACACCCGACAGAAAGGATCAGCGTCCTCGGCTGTCTGCATGTGGCCCACAGGTTGTAGTTTGAGGACCCCTGCTCTCGGCATTCACCAAGAGGATGTGGTTTCAACCCAAAAGCTTGGAGACTCTACAATTTGTTTAAAAGTGATGGGGCAGAAGGAGTCCCTGATTGACCCACGCAAGACTAGTTTTCCCATCCCCTATTACTAAGAGTTCATAGTTATGGTTAAAGGGAACCAGGATATCCCGATCTGATCCCGTTACTTCAAGTGTGGGCTGACATTGCCACTAAGAAGCCTGCAAATATAAAAGACTTACTCCCTCCCGCAAAGAAAGGGCCCTTGTTTCCAAAGTTTCAGGAAACATGGAAGGACCGGAAAAACAAATGGTCCAAGTTCCCAAAACCACATAGGTGGAGGCCATCCCTCCCCATCACCCTCCCCCACCCCTCCCCTCCATCACCCCTCCCCTCCCCCATCCCTCCCCCACCCCTCCCCTCCCCTCCCCTCCCCATCACTCTCCCCTAATCGGCTTTATCCCATTTTGCAGGAGAACTCTGGGAGTGGGAGAGCTGGCTTCAAACCCTTTCTTTCAACCCCCGCCCTATAAGGTTTCTAGGGTCCAGAAATAGAAAACTTCTAACAGGCCCTTATTGAGTCACTCCCTCCCCCACCGGCCCCCCAATCTCACCCCCACCCTTAACAAGCAGCCCCCCCACACACTAGTACTGGTATGACTTCCATACTCATCAGCCCACCTGGAATGCTTGCCAACAACTTCTCCAGGTGCTGTTCACAACGGAGGAGGGCAGCCCTTCCAGACAGAGGCCCAGTAAGCAGTCAGTGAACCTGATGGTCAGCGAGCGGGCACTCCCCACTTGAGAGAAACTCTTTTGGCCACTACACCAACAATGTGGGATCTCAATTCCTAGCAAGGCCCAGAGGGCTTTACCAGGTATCACCCATTGCTCTTACATGACCCTCTGCGGAAGAGCTAGGAAACCTATAAATTTATCTAAGGTCAGTGAGAATTTTCAGGCTAAGAGATTGTCTGCCTGCCTTTCTAGAGTGGTTGATGGAAACCTACAGGCTTTATACCCCTAACAGCCCGGAGGCCCCGAGAACAGGAGGGCAATAAATATTGCCTTTATGACTCAGTCAGTCTGCCTCAGACCTGAAAAAGAAGTGGGAAGGGTTCAAGGGAAAAATCTTAGTGATTTGATACAAGTGGTTCATTGAGTATATAACAACCGAGATGACCCTAGCACGACAGAGACAAGGAAACTAGCTAAAATACTAGGAATTGCCATGAGAGACCCCAGAGACTCAGGAAAAGGAGAGCATGGCCCACTCACGGAGAGACTAACCTGTGGGCACTGCCAAGCCATGGGGAAGGATCAATGTGCCTACTGCAGGAAAGAAGGACACTGGAAAAATCAGTGCCTTGAAAACCCCAGGAGAGGTCCACGACCCTCCACAAGAGTGGACGGGCCTCATCTGCAACGAGAAAGAACCAAGCAAGAGACAATAAGGCTTGAAGAGCTGCATGAAGGGGTCAGGGCTCTGTTTCACTTCGCCGCCAATACCCAGGCTAACACTCCATATAGGCCAGGCAGTAAATTTCTTGGTGGACACAGGGGCCAACTTCTCAGGTTCAGAAAGGAATACGGGCACATTTACAAAAAGAAAGATGTGTATTACTGTGAGCCTATGATTCCTTCCACAGATAACTCACACCAGAATGTTTGCATGGAGGTTAGGTGGGCTTCCCAAGACAACAAGATAACAAATATCTATCTGCCCTTTCTCCCAGTTAGCCACCTGGTTATGATGGCACTGGCTCCTGGCTCAGCTGCTGAGTCAGTGAAGCAGTTATAGCAGGAGAAGACTAGGTGGCCGGTGGCCATCAACGGAAGGACCAAATCTCCACAGTGGGCTTCCTGTTTCAATATGGAGCCACGTCTGTCACCTACTGGACACCATCTCTATTCTGAGCTCATAATTGCCACCCCAGGTCTCAAATGCAGCGCGCAGGTACACACTATATGAAACAGTCTCTGATTAACCCCTCTCAATAACTTGCTGACATGGGCTTCTGGATAATCCAGTACATTTACTTTCCAGATGAGAAAACTCCCTCAAAAACACACAGGAGTTGACCCAGAGACAAAAACTGGTTAACAACAAAGTCATATTCACAACCAGCGTCTGGACCAAGAGCACGGTGCCCCACAGAACTGTGCCCATCGAGAAGTCAATATCTCCTGGACTCTCAAAAGATCTGAGCTGATGCCCCCCCTCCCACCTCCTTGCAGCCCCCAAAGATTGTATTTCACAGGATGGCACCGGAGCTGCAGCTCGCGGAGAGGGACATATCTGATCAGAGAACACAGAGCAGAACAAGGGGGAGGAGGGGAGAATGGAGCACATCCTGGCCCACTATACCTTGAGGATGATGTTCCCAATCAGAGAAGCCAGTCCACAGAAAAGACCACATGGGCAGCCCCACGATGAGAAACGTCCCTCAAAGTCCCATTGCCCTAGAGGGGACAACACTGGAGACAAAGTGTGGGAACTGCGCCCGAACTGATCTTGCTACATCGAGGCATGACACTAAGGGAGTGCAGCGGAAGAGAAAGAAAACGGAGCATCAAAGTCCCCGGGGAATACCAAAGGTGGACTTTGTGGTCAGAGCTCGGTGCCCCAACAGACTGGACTGGAAAACACTCCTAAAGTTCACCACACAGTCCTTGTACTAACTATGAGCTTTTCTTTCTTGGTTAGTTTTGTTTTCTTTTAGTGTCATTGGATTTTTGTTGTCTTGGTTTTTTTGGGTTGCTTGTCTTGGTTTTGTGCATGTTATTACCTTTTCTGGTCTGTCTAAATTAGATAGGCTGGATGTCCAATCTGGAGGACAAAACCCAGGACCAACACTTCTGGGGTGTGGGGCATGGGAAAGAGGGAGGTGGGCGTAAAGGAAGCGGTGTTAAGAAACCCAGAAACAAGAGAACAGGAAGTCATGCATATCCGTGGTGAGGTAGATGTAGGAGGCCTGGTAGGGTGGGATCAAGGGTAATGGAACCAAGAAGAATTACTGAAACCCAAAGGAAGACTGAGCATGGCAGTGGGCACAAGAGGAAAATGAAAGGGAAATAGAAGAGCAAGCGAGGAAGCAAGGGCCTGTTATAGAGGTCTTTTAAAAAGTATGTCCATATGTAAATATATTCATATATGAGCATGGGGAAATAGACCTACGTCCATATATTTATAGGTTTCGTATTAAGGTAGCAGATGGACTCTGGGCCTCCACTCAAATACTCCCTCATTGCAAGAATACTTTGTTCTATTAAACTGGCATTCTATGGTGCTCACCTTCCCCACAGGTACACTGAAGACAAAGCTGATGGTGCCCAGCTGTCAAAAGATATAGCGTCTGAGGTCTTAAAAGCTTGAATGTAAACAAGCGGCCACCTAGCTCAGAAGCAACAAAGCCCACATGGAATAATCACACCAGCCTATGAGATCACGAGGTTTCGAAGGGATCAGGTGTCAGGCATCATCAGAACAAAAACATCTTATTGGGAATGAGAAGAGTGCTTGGTAGAGACCCAAAGCCCATTTCCAGACCACTGGACAATACCTTACAGAAGGGTCTCAGAGAGGAGATGAGCCAAGACTAGGTACGAGATAGCAATGATGAAACACAACTTTCCTCCAGTTGCTAAATGCTTTCTCTCCCCCCATTATCATGACCCCAATTCTACCTTACAAATCTGGCTAGACCAGATAATGTACACTGGTACAGATAGCAACTGGAAACACAGGGAATCCAGGGTGGATGAGTCCTTTAGGACCAGTATTATGAGTGAAGACACTGAGAGGGTAAGCGGGAGGGCAGTTTGGAAACGGGGAACTGATTACAAGGATGTACATTTTACTTCAACAGAAAAGTGGGTGAAGGGGGATATCAGACAGTGCAAGATATGACAAAAATTAGTAAATTACCAAGGATTGATGAGCGAGGGGTAGCGCACATGGGGGGTGGGGATGGGAATGAGGAGCTGAGGCCATGGGCTTGGGTGGAGAGTGGATATTTTGAGAATGAGGGAAATGAATGTACAAATGTGCTTTACACAACTGATGTATGCATAGAATGTGTTTAGTGTTGTATGAGCCCCTAATAAAACGTTAAAAAAAAAAAAAGATCTGGGCAGAGGACTCATTCAAGGATCATCTCAGGCTGGATTAGACCCTTCTAAGTAGAAAGTCCTGCATCTGAACAGTATCCACCAGCCATTCATGTCCAGTTCTGCTGCCTCCAAAGAGCCTTCCTGGGTTTGTCAGATCTCTCTGGGGACAGACAGACCTTGGTCCTCTGCTCTGCGTGAGAAAGAATGCATGTAGAAGCCTGATTGTCATCCAAGTGGGTTTTATGAGCATTAGGGAGGCATGGTGGGCAACCCTGGTCAACCCCAGCAGCTGAATTTAATTTACTTGGCATTGGTGGGTCAATCAAGTTGCAGCACTCACCCAGGTGTACCTCCTCTTCCTGGCCGGAAACCTGAACCTCTGAGCACGCACAGTGTGCCACTCCTTCTTGGGCTGCTACCTTGGCCCTCTGGGCATGCATAATGGACACCCCAGTCCCTAGGATAGCTACCTAACATTTGCCCCCTGAAGAGGTATGGACCCAAATCTTTGGGGTACTGGGCGACGACATCTCTAAGTACTTCCTGCTGCAAAAGGGGCAAATGGGGCTCAGAAGGGATTGTCCACTCAGGTCCCAGGATGGATAAAGTTGAGGTTGTTCAGGAAATCGTGGTCCTACAGCTGGCACACTTGGTTTGGAGGCCTTGGTAACCTGAGAACTTCTGGAAAAACAAACAAAAAGACAAAAGGTTGAAGAGTTTAAGTGAGACAAGTCTAAGATTCGGAGGAGGTAGTTCCCTTCAAGTTAGGTGAGTGTCACAAGAAATAAGTATACTTAGGATTATCAGGCATGTGTTTGTTCACTCTAAGTACAGGAACGGGGATTAAAGCATTCACAATTTCCCTAGGAGGGCACAGGGTTTGGGCACTACTAGGTGCAGTGGGATCACTGCTTCATTTATGATCCTAAGGTCTTACACCTGCTGATAAGACCCATCCTTTTTAACCGTATAATGGCTCAATTTTCAATTTTGGGAAAATGTTTTTGTTTTTATTCTTTATTTTCAAAGTTATCTATCTATTTATCTGTCTGTTTATCTATCTATCTATTAATATATACATTTCTTTATATGTTATGGAAATATGCTCAGCGTTATAGAGTTAAATGGTAATATTGGGGTACTACAGGGGGAGTCAACAGTAATCAAAAGTAGAGTAACTGCCTAAGTCATTTTTAATTTTCTTGGCTTCAATTTGAATAAAAGGCTGGTAAATTACCCAGGGACCAAATTTCCCTGGTGCCTCTACTATGGGTAGAATGATCAGGGGTGTGTCAGGGCTGCGAGAATAGTAACCCCTAAGTCCAGGATCCCTTAGGGCAGGGGTCCTCAAACTGTTTACCTAGGGGGCCAGTTCTGTCCCTCAGATCATTGGAGGGTCAGACTATAGTTTTTAAAAAACCTATGAACAAGTTCCTATGCACACTGCACGAGCCGGCTGCTAAGCAGGACAGGCAGAGGCAGCAAAAACACCCTGAGGGTGGAATAAATGTCGTCAGGCCACATGTGCCCCACGGGCCACAGTTTGAGGACGCCTGCCTTAGGGGTTCCTGTGTGCACTGGGGATGAAGGTCTCTACTGCTCCTCAAAAGGAGAAATGCTCTAAATTCTGGCATCTCCGCCCATTTCCCATCACTCTACAGAACTGTTCCAGGTGAATCAGGGTTGGAAGGAAAAGTGTGCCATTCTCTGGCCACCATTCTCCTTTCTCAAATAAAGTTGCATAGTGTATCAGCTTTTGTTTGTCTAGCCTCTGTGTCAACTCTATCCCAATTGGACAGGATTCATGCAAGGGGGCAATTCCTGAGTATGAAGCTGCTAAGTCCCATCTCGAAAGCACAAAACAAGGCTATTTAGAGCTTGCTGCCTCAAGGTCAATAACCCCGCTTCAGAGCAGACCCCTGGTGTGCTATTAAACTGATGCCTCTGACAGGTGCCCCCACCATAGACAAAGGGTCAAAGAGCAGTCACTGTGGGCGACTTTAGGTCCAACCATTTTCTAGACAATAAGCTAGGAGGACCACTGCTTGGGATGGCCCCACAGCCTTCCAAGATGCCTGCTGGCAGGAGCAGACTCTCAAATCTCTGAAGGGAAGGGGCATCTGGCAGCTCAGGGAACCTTTAGGAAAATTGGAATTTCTGGCTGGAACATCATGGCAGCTGAGCTATATTAAGAGCTGTCCCCAAAAGTGCGTGAAGAAACACCACTGAAAGCCGAAAAGTAAGGGTTACCCAGGCTAGGCTTCCGAACGCCTTTGTCTTAAGACTGAGCAACGGAAAACCAGCCAGTAACAAGGAACAAACCTACACTGGTAGAACACTAACCCTAGAACACCTGAAGTTTTCAATGCAGGAAATAATATTTTTTTTGTTTTTATTCTTTACTTTCATTGTTATCAATATATATAACAACCAAAGTATATTTTAAAAGTACAAATTTTCAAAAATATAACCAAATTGTCATATTTATAATATATAATTTTGGTGCCAGATACATTTTAATTAAATGTTACAAAAAAGTCCTGCTCAGTGTTATAGGGCTCAAGCAGCTTGTTTTAAAAACCAGGAGAAAGGCAAAGGGAACAGAGGGTAAAAGGGAAACATTTGGCTGCCGGGACAAGGCAGGGCTATCTCCCAGGCCTAAATCAACCAGCTCCCGAGGCAGTGCCCTTCCACGTGTTTGGACTGGTGGGCACCATTTTGGCCAGGGTCATAGGCCCTGTTTCCCCATGGCGGCTATGTAGGTTCTCTGGGAAAACCATAAAGAGCCTTGATAATGGTGAAGCCATTCTGAACTGACAGAAGCCACCATGAAAGGTAAATAAAGTAGCTATGAACTGTCAATGAACTAGCTGATATTGGGGTGGTAGGCCGTGCAGACGTAGCCCAAGGGAATGTCCCAAAGGAAATGGATGTTCAGAAGGCTTTTGAGAACAAGAGCAGTTTTTGTTCAACTAAGAATGGCTAACCGCAACACCCCACTTCTCTACTCTGCCTGCTTGCACACCTGCACATTGCACAAGTATAAAAACCTTTGGAAAATTCAACTGGGGGCTGCTCAGTCTCCTCTCAAGAGGGCTGACAGACCCTGTGCAGAAAATAAAACTTTTTCTGTTGAACTTGCCGGTGGTCGGAGATGCTTTCTTTCTGGGAATGGACAGTAGCTACAACATTTCGAGGTGCACCGAGATCCGAGTGCCACTGTCGGAGCCTGCTTAGAAAGGGGAACCAGGACATCCTGATCTGATCCCTTAAATTCATGTGTGGATTGACATTGCCACTAAGAAGCCAACATATATAAAAGACTTACTTCCTCCCCCAACATAAAGAGTTCTTGTTTCCAAGATTTCAGTAAACATGGCAGGACCGGAAAAACAACCTGTCCAAGTTCCTAAAACCACCAAGGTGGAGGCTGTCCCTGTCCCTCCCCCCTCCCTTCCCCCTTTCCCTACCTGTCTGATTTATCCCATTTTGCAAGAGGACTCTGGGAGCAGGAGAGCTGGCTTCCGACCCTTGGTGCCGCTGCCACCCTATCAGGTTCCCAAGGGGCCGGAGAGAGGAATACTCACAGCCTCTTTTTGAGCCCCCCCACCCCACAACAAATACACTAGGGCAGGCATGTCTTAACAACCCCCAGAGAAAGATCACTCAGCAGCAGCCATTCTCCCCTTAAGGCAAGCAGCCCCCAAACCTGGGAAGACTCCCGAATCCCTTTTTCAGTATATGTTCCCTTTTGTTCCAGGGGTTTGTATAATTGGAACCAACAAAACCCCTTTTTTCTGACAAACCATAAGGTCTGATTTCTTTGCTAGATATGGTTTTCCATACTCATCAGCCCACCTGAGGTGATTTCCTGCAACTTCTCCAGGTGCTGTTCATATCAGAGGAATGGGACCCCTTCCAGAGAGGCCCAGAAGGCAGTCAATGGACCTAATGGTCAGCCAGCGGGCACTCCCCACTTGAGAGAAATTTTTTTCCCCACTGCACAACCAATGTGGGATCCAAACTCCTAGCAAGGCCCAGAGGGCTTAAGCAGATATCACCAGTTGCTCTTGCAGGGCCTCCGCTTAACCACTAGGAAGCCTATAAATTTATCTAAGGTCAGTGAGAATTCTCAGGCTCCTACAAGAGAATGTCCGCCTGCCTTTTTAGAGTGGCTGATGGACGCCTACGGGCTTTATACCCCTATTGACCTGAAAGCCCCCTGAGAACAGGAGGGAAGTAAGTATTGCCTGTATTATTCAGTCAGTCTGCCTCAGACATGAAAAAGAAGTGGGAAGGGTTTGAAGGGAAAAATCCTAGTGATTTGGTAGAAGTGGCTCATTGAGTGTATAACAACAGAGACAAAGAAACTAGCTAAAATACTAGTAATTGCCATGAGAGACCCCAGAGGCTCAGGAAAAGGAGAGCATGGCCCACTCACGGAGAGACTAACCTGTGGGCACCACCAAGCCCCGAAGAAGGATCAATGTGCCTACTGCAGGAAAGAAGGACATTGGAAACATCAGTCCCTTGAAAACGCCAGGAGAGGTGCACGACCCTCCACTAGAGAGGACGGGCCTCATTCACACCTAGAAAGACCCAAGCAGGAGACAATAATGCTTGAAGAAGCTGAATGAAGGTGTCAGGGCTGTTTCACTTGGCCTCCAGGATCCCACGCTAACACTCCAAAAAGGGGGCCAGCCAGTAAATTTCTTGGTGGACACAGGGGCCACCTTCTTGGTTTTGGAAAAGACTACAGGTGCATTGTCAAAAGGAAAGATTTTAATTACAGGTGCCACATGGCAGACCCAAGCATACCCATGGACAACGGCCAGAATAACAGATTTAGCACAAGAGACAGTTCCACACTCCTTCCTGGTAATGCCTCAGGGCCCCTTTCCCCTAATTGGTCGGGATTTATTACGATAAATGGTGGCCATGATTACTTTCTCATCTGCTGCAACCACCTTAACCCTTGAACTTGAAAAGGCAAAGGTTTTGCTCACCGCTCCACTGCCAGAGGGATATGTGTTTTATCAAAGAGCAGAAGAAACCTCCTCAAAGGAACTTCTTGATAAATGGCTAAAAGATATTCCTTTTGTTTGGGCAGAGAACAACCTGCCAGACCTTGCTGAACATCAGGTGCCTGCGGTCGTACAACTTCTGAGCTCAGCCACACTGGTGAGTGTCAAGCAAAACCCTACTCCCTGGAAAGCACAGGTGGGTATTGCTGTTCACATATGCAGACTAAAGAGGACAGGCATTTTGGTGCCCTGCAAGTCCACATGGAACGCTCCCCTGCTGCCCATGCCGAAACCGGGAACTGAGGACTTCCAAATGGTGCAGGATCTCGGAGAGGTAAATGCGAGGGTAGAAACTGTCCACTCCACGGTACCAAACTCCAAGACCCTCCTGAGTACTATCCCATCAAACTGAATTTGTTATACTGTTTTGGACTTAAAGTATGCTTTGTTCTCCATACCCTTGTCCTCTGTACGTCAACCCAATGAAGACTTACAGGAATACAAGGAGGAACACCCCCAAACCCCCTTGCTCCAGTATGAAGATAACCTCCTCCTGGCCTCCGAAACCCTGGAGGAATGCCCAAGTGCTACCGAGGACCTGTTAATAGTCCTTGGCCAATTGGGGTCCAGGTAATCTGCAAGAGAGGCTCAACTGTGTGTCAATAAAACTGTATACCTAGGCTACCAACTGGAGGAGGGAAAACAGACCTTGTCCCCCAGCCGCACTGAGGTGATCCTCAAAATCCCAGTCCCTGAGACTAAGAGGCAGGTGTGAGAGTTTCTAGGATTTGTGGGGTACTGTCCATTGTGGAATTTGGGATTTGAGGGATTAGCCAAACTCCTATATGCAAGTACTGGGGAAAGGAAAAAACTTCAATGGACTGAAGTAGAACAGCAAGCCTTTGAATCCTTAAAAACGTCGTTCATATGGGCACCCTCTCTTCCCCTTCCAGACATAGAAAATCCCTTCCAATTGTCTATGAGGCCAGGGGCACAGCAAAAGGAATGCTAACTCAGAACTTGCAGCCATGAAAGAGACCTGTGGCCGATCTTTCAATCACACTAGACTCTGTAACTGCAGGATGGCCGAGCTGCATGCGAGCTGAGGCTGCCACGGCCATCCTAGATATAGAAGCTAGGAAGCTTACACTGGGGCAGGATATTGCTGGGGTAGGGGGACCTATGGTTGAGCCCCTCCTAACAAGTCCCCTGGACCGGTGGATCTCGAATGCCAGGATTATACCACAAATCCCCAAGGTAATGGCCATGACCATGCCATCCCAAGTGTTACTGCCACAACCTACATACTCGGAAAATGATCTAAAGGTAAGCCAAGAGCTGGGCTGCCAAAGAAACTCGGAGCATCCAGGTGGCTGCTCCATCCTGATGGAAGAAGATTCATGCCAGAAGCTCTGGGAGAGATCTGATTCAAGGACTACATGAAGGTATGCACTCAGGATCCTCTAAATGGTCTCAGTTGCTCCTCAGGTACTTTTACATACCCAGGCTTGGACACTGGGTGGCAGATGACGCCACTGTTGCTTGCACTGTGCTCGCTCGGGGAAACATCCCTAGAAAAGAAAAGGAGCAACCCCAACCACAAGCTCGAGGTAGTACTCCTGGAGAATTCTGGGAGGTGGACTTTATGGATATCAAACTTAGAAAGTATGGCTACGGGTATTTGCTGGTGCTAGTGGACACCTATTTTGGATGGGTGGGAGCCTTCCCAACAAAGAAGGACACTTCTGCCACTGGGTGTAAATTATTAGTAACTAAAATTGTCCCTAGATTTGGCTTCCCACCACCTTGGGGTCCAACAATGGCCCAGTATTCATTGCTCAAATTACTAAAGTATTAGCAATGCTTCTAAATATTAACTGGAAGCTCTACTGGGCTTATAGGCCCCAAAGTTCAAGGCAAGTAGAAAGAATAAACAGAACCCTAAAGGAATTGTTAGTTAAGTTGCATTTAGAAACTGGCGAGAACTGGATTGATCCTTTCTTTACCTTTTGCCCTACTTCGAGTCCGATGCACTCCCTATGTGAAAAGCACGACCCCGTTTGAATTTAAGTTTGGCAGACCTTCCCCAATTCTCCCAAGACTGAAGGAAGTAGAAGTAATGGAAGTCACTACTTGTTCCTTCATGAAGTGCCTGCAGGCTGTCCAGCAGGTGAGACAAATCATCTGCTCCGACACCTTCATTTTGGGCCCAACCAAGGGAAAGGTGAAGAGGCAGCCCACAACTTGCAACCTGGAGACTGAACGTGGGTAAAGAAGCACTGACCCGAGACCTTAGAACCTAGGGGGACTGGCCCATACTAGGTGATACTTATAACACCAACTGCTATTAAAGTAGTGGGGAAGGGGCCGTGGATTCATCAGTCACAAGTCAAAAAAAGCCCTCCCTGAGCATATCCTGAAAAGATGAACACTCAGAAAGACAGAAAAACCCTCAAAATTAAGGCTTTACAGAACTTAATTGTTTTTGTCTGAGCATTGCTGACAGCACCCGCCATTTCGCCCAACCACAAACACATCTGTGGACTGCTACTCGAACCTCCAACAGTGAATATGTAACTTCTTACACTGGGTCTGACCCCCGTTTCCGCTTTGATTTGTTTGATTTGCTAGGAAAGAGCTGGCATTCCGGATCCTTTAAAGGTAAAGGGCACAATGGGGCCCATAACCGGAATCCCGTCCTATGGGTGCGGAATACCCTCTATAGAAAGAAGGCTCCAAACACACCATTTCTATAGATGCCCGGCTCATGGGCTCCCTAACTGCCAAGGGGAGGGACATTGCCATTGTGCAGCTTAGGGTTGTGAAACTATCATCTTCAGGGTGGAAACTTGTTAAAGACGACCCTATTGTTTTTACAAGAATGGGACTCAAGTCGGAGGGGTTTGATCCCACCACGTGTATGGTTTCCAAATGTAACCCAATAAGAACTGGATTCAAGCGTTATTGGGTTCACTGGGAACACATGGGGAATTCAGTATTATGTAAATGATAGAGATCCCGGGACAACCTTTACTATGCAGCAAAGTAAAATATGGCAACTTCCTGTCCATAAATAGGCCCAAACCTGGTGATAAATCCTGAAGAGCCACAGCTGGGTGTCATTAAGATTCCTTTGCCGCACCCTCCAGACTCTTCAGTAACTTTCCCGTTCACTGCCAGCCCAACTCAAAGGGCCCTTCCCATTCAGGAGCCACCTCAAGGTTCTGTGTTTGATACTCTGGATGCTGTATTCCAATTTATGAACTCAAATCCTAACCTCGCAACTGATTGTTGGCTTTGTCTGAACCCTGCTCCCCCTTACTCGGTAGGCACAGCTACAAATAGCACTATTGGTGCAGAGCGTAATCCAATTAGAAATGTTAGTAAGAAGGATTACACGAAGCAGCAGTCTGTAGGTGAGGTTAGAGTGGACTCAACTCTAGCTCACTTTAAAAGATTACCAAGGGCGAAGACTGTTTTTATTCATCTAATTATCCCTTTAATATATCAAAATATCAAGATTTTTGCCTTCAAGCTGTTCCTATTGAACCAAATGGTGATCCTTATTTGTTATCTGCCCCAACGGGTACTTGCTTTACTTGTTCCACAGGACTAGCACCCTGTCTCCTTTCCCCAGTATTAGCAGCAGACCCGGGTATTTGTGTCCTAGTGCATGTTATTCCTCAAGTGTACCTGTGTTCTGGTGAAGGAGGTAGGGATAACTTTGGAATTTCTGGATGAGCTAAAAGAGCCCCAATGTCAGTCCCACTGTTAACGGGGCTTGGGATTATGGGATTAGCTGCAGTCGGGTCAGTTGCTTTAATACAAGGAAACTTAAACTATCAGACTCTTAGTCAGCAAATTGCTTTAGATTTACAGGGATAAAAATACCATGTTTCCCATTTAGAAAGATCCTTAGACTCCCTTGTAGAAGTGTGTTGCCAAACTGCCGAGGGCTTGACTTGCTCCTTTTGAAACAAGGAGTGTTGTGCATGGCATTAGGAGAAACTTGTTTTATGCAAACCATTCAGGAATCATTAAAGATAGTTTAGCCCTGGTTAGGAAAAGATTAGAGGAAAGAGTCAAGAAAAGAAATGAAGAAACCAATTGGTTTGAAAAGCTACTTAATTGGGCAACCTGGCGAACCACCCTAGTAACGCCCCTAGCCGGATCCCTAATCCTCCTCCTGCTAAACCTCACGTTTGGACCAATAATAACCAATAAGCTAGTGGCAGTCCTCAAACAGAAAGTACAAACCATAAAACTCTTAGTGCTGAGCCCACCATACACTGGGCTGGCTACCGCAGATTCAATGATTTGAACTCGGCTAAGAAGAGGAGGGAATGTAGCAGCTCTGGGCAAAGCTTAAACAGCCTTGACAAGAGAAGTCATTTTGAGCTGATAGAAGCCATTATGAACAGTAAATAAACTAGCTATGAACTGTCAACGAACTAGCTGATATTGGGGAGGTAGGCTGTGCAGACGTAGCCCAAGGGAACGTACGGAAGGAAAGACCAGAGCAGGTAATGTTCAACTAAGAATGGCTAACTGCAACACCCTGCTTCTCTACCTGCTTGCATACCTGCACATTGCAAAAGTATAAAAACCTTTGGAAAATTAGACTGGGGGCCACTCAGTCTCCTCTCAAGAGAGCTGACAGTCTCTGCGCAGAAAATAAAACTTGTTCTGTTGAACTTGCCCGCGGTCTGGGTGGCTTTCTTTCTGGGAAGAGACAGTAGCTACAACAGACACAGGTGGCGCCATTCTGCCTGGGAGTGGAGTCATGTGGCTGGGAAAATGGAAGCCGCAGATTGTGGCCTAGCCGAAAGCCAGCCTGGAGCCAACCACCCAGCCAGAGACCGGCCCAAACCAACAGGGTAGATGTGGGCGCTCCCAGCCATCCTGATTGGCGGAGCCGCAGCACACCACTGTGTCCCAGTCTTGGTGCAACAGACTCCATTTTGAGGCCTGCACCTCCATCTTAGCTCTCAAGACTGACCCCTAACCGACCTCCCCTCCCCTGCTCTACCCCAAATTCCTGGAACCAGCTCGTCCCAAAGCCAGAATGTTTTCTGAATATATGGTCACTCCACCCCTCCCTCACATATAGATAAGATTAACGACCCCTCTGAAGCACCTATGTGCGCAGATCCTCCCCAGCCATGATCAAAATACTCTACGGACAACCTTTTCTTTTCTCGCCTCTTCCTGCAACTGATTGCCCTCTGCTAGCTTCGTACCTTCCATACTTGTCCTTGCTCCGCAACCTTCTTAGACAACACGAAAACTCCCCCATCCCTGAACCATCTCCGACCTCTGCTGATCACCAAAAACCAGTGCATCCTGGAAATGCTGTGTTAATTAAATCCCTAGCACCCAGACCCTTAGCACCCCGGTGGGAAGGCCCTTACACCGTAGTGCTCACTACTCCCTTGGCAGTCAAGGGTCTTGGAATAGATTCCTGGGTACATTTGTCCCGAGTCAAGGCAGCAGTGAACTCTGACCATGGCTCCCAGTGGTCTGACTCAGTCTAGTGGTCCTATGTCTCTCCGCCTCACTCGCCTCACCAAGCCAGCCAGCTAAACCTAACATAATTTCCCCTTTTGCTAGCGATTTTACTTGACTGAAAACTATACCAATTACGCCCGCACTAAGCGTTATGATTATTTGCTGGCCACCGCTGACTGCCCACCCACAGGGTGCAGAACACCCATATACTTAAATTTCACTGACTTTAAGCGGCATCAAGGAAAAGCTGATCCCATTATTTGCTACCTGTATGACCAGAAGGCAACTACCCAATGTGCAAAAAGGTGAATACAGAAAAATGTAGGGTGTCCTTGGTCTTCCTGCCAGATACTTTACCTTTCCCTTTGTCCCCAGGGATGATTCTACTACCATAAATCTAAATACACTCTCACAATCCCAGACCCCTGGGATAGCCGCTGGACACCTCTGGTTCCAGGAGCGTGGTACGCCACTCGCCGAGAGAAATTTCCAGACGCCAAACTCTATGTATGGAGGTCGCTACTCCAGGTCCAATCCACCATCCACTGTAATATTCAGATCCAAGACCTTCAACTCACTAAGCAAATTTCTAAACCTTCTGAGTCTCCCTTCTCCCAGCTTACCCTGCTACAGCAGGGACTGGCCATCGCCACTTTGCTGGACTAGCCAACCTCTCCACCTGCTGCATGTGTGCAGCCCTAGAACGCCCTCCTCTGGTAGCAGTACCAGGTCCTGCCCTGTCATTTTCATCCAACGTAAAGACCACAAAACCCATAACCATCCCCAATATTCCTCTGTACATCCAACCAGAAAACACTCAAGTGCCCTTTTGCTACTCCAATCCATCGACACAGACATGTAATGTCACCCAAATCCCCTCCAAACCACTAACAGCGCCAGAAAAAAATTTTCTTTTGGTGCAACTATACACTAAGCATTTAAACATCAGTTCTACCTTACCCTTTTGTGCCTGCCCATCACTCTGGTTCCGCAGCTCACTACATACACTCCGGCTGAGGTCCAGGACAAATACATCCAGGTATACAGTCGCCAAACTAAAAGAGCAGTTTTTCTTCCGATAGCAGTGAGAATCTCCTTAGCCTCAGCAGCAGGTGCAGTAGGACTCAGCGGCGGGACCCTTAGAACCTCTATCACCACAGCAGACAAGTTATCCACACGCTTCCAGCTGGCAGTTGATGCCTCTGCCAAATCTCTAGCCTCCCTGCAGAAACAAACAACCTCTGTTGCCCAAGTTGCCTTGCAGAGCCGCTGCACTTTAGACCTCATCACTGCTGAAAAAGGAGGAACCTGCTAATTCCTCCAGGAGGAATGCCGTTATTACATCAATAAGCTGGGAATTGTGGAAACTAGAGTCCAGACCCTCAACAAGCTAAACCGTGAGCTGCAAAACAACAGATTCAGAACAGACGGATCCTCTTCCTGGTGGAACTCTTCTCTGTACTCCTTCCTAGCCCCCATACTAGAACCCATAATTTTAGTAGTAATTTTGCTCTTAATTGCTCCTTGTCTCATTCAGCTCCTGCAAAGTTGACTCCGCGAAATCACCCGTATAGCAGTCCACCAGCAACAACAACCTCTCCACCCTGTGCCAGGCCGCAACTCCCAGTACTCTGCCTGGAAAAGCCCCTCCCCTTGCTCTTCGCCCACTACCCACAGGAAGCAGTTACAGAAATGGACTAATGTTGTCCCTTTTCCCTATAGGGTCAGTCTAAAACGTCCTGTCTTGGCACAACAGACTCCATTTTAGTTCTCAAGACTGACCCCTAACTGACCTCCCCTCCTCTGCTCAACCCCAAATTCCTGGAACCAGCTCCTCCCAAAGCCAGAAGGTTTTCTGAAGATATGGTCACTCCACGCGTCCCTGACATATGTAGGTAAGATTAACGACCTTCTCCCTTTGGAAGCACCTGTGTGCGCAGATCCACCCCCCCCCCAAGCTATGATTCTCCCCAGCTGTGCCTGCCAGCAGTGGGCATAAAAACGCCGCCAGGATTTTTTCCCTGGCGTGGCTTCAATAGCTCAATACCCTGAGTTGCTGAACCCGCCACAAGTTCGCAATAAAGCCTGCTTCTAAAACTTAATTAATTGGGTCTTTGATTCTGTTTTCGAGTCCAAATAAACTTTTACACTGAGCCTCGAGAAGGCTTTGGGAGTCAAAATCCTCCCAGCCTCCAGGCAGCAGCGTCCCAGCCCCCTCCCAAATGCAGCCCGGGAAGGCAGGCACAGAGAGGCACATCAAGTCCCGCACACCAGCAAGAAACGGCGCAAAGACCAACACCAGCAAGAAACGGCGCAAAGACAGACACCAGCAAGAAATGGCGCAAAGACCGACACCAGCAAGAAACGGCACAAAGTCCGACACCAGCAAGAAACGGCGCAAAGACCGACACCAGCAAGAAACGGCGCAAAGACCGACACCAGCAAGAAACGGCGCAAAGACCGACACCAGCAAGAAACGGCGCAAAGACCGACACCAGCAAGAAACGGCGCAAAGACAGACACCAGCAAGAAACGGCGCAAAGACCGACACCAGCAAGAAACGGCACAAAGTCCGACACCAGCAAGAAACGGCGCAAAGACCGACACCAGCAAGAAACGGCGCAAAGACCGACACCAGCAAGAAACGGCGCAAAGACCGACACCAGCAAGAAACGGCGCAAAGACCGACACCAGCAAGAAACGGCGCAAAGACCGACACCAGCAGGAAACGGCGCAAAGACTGACACCAGCAAGAAATGGCGCAAAGACCGACACAAAAGGCTGGGGCTGCGGCAATACGCTACAAGCGTCCCCAGGGGCCTCCACCGTATTGGGTGGGGCGCCACTTGGATTGGCTCACCTAGGCCAGGTGAACTCAACCCAACAATTCTCCCAAGGGTGGTGAGGTGAAAGGAGCCCAGAGGGGCCCACAACCCGTGAGACCAGCATGGGAAGGCCCACTCCTGGGCCCGGCTTACCTCATAGCTTCCAGTCACACAGCACCGCTTCTGTTCGAACATCACCGCTTCTGTTGGACCTCACCTGGGGCAGGTGTGCCTCGGTCCTCGGCTCCACGCCAGAAACAGCTCACGCCGAGGCCTGGTTTGGGATCCTCTTGAGTTTTATGAGCGGTTAGGGAGGCGTGGTCGATGACGTAGTTCGACCTCATTGGCTGTATTGTTGAATTGAATTCACCTGGCCTAGGTGAGCCAATGTAGGTACAGCGCCCACCCAGGCATAGCTCCCCCTGCTGGCTGGAAACCTGAACTTCTGAGCATGCAGTGAGCCTCTACTTCATGAGCCGGTAGCTCAGACCTCTGAGCTTGTGTAATGGGCCTGCCAGTCCCTATGCTAGCTCCCTAACAGGTTTTCCAGCCAAAGGTCTGCCTTCTGGGGCTGTTCTACAGAAAGCACTTGGTTCCTGACCCCTACGCATTCAGGGTGGTGGATGCCCTTGCTTCCATGCTTGCTTCTATGTAATTCTGGAATGGTCCTTGTTTCACACGGTCGGCGAGGTCAGGAATTCTGGGCTGGTTGGCTACCAGGCACAAAATAAATAGCCAACGGATTGAAATCTCAACCCCTATATTGGTTTATTATGGACCACACAGACTTGTCTTCTGGAACTTCCCTCCTCAATTTCTGAACCCTTGAACTCCTTGCCACCTCTACGTGGAAAACAAGGATTCCAAACTCCGATCACCACATCTGCCTGCCCCCCCCAGTCCCTCTGTGGTCCCCCTTGTCTTCCAGAGGTGCATTGTCAACCAGCAAAGTCGGGCCTCTCCATTTCTCAGAAGCTGCAGATTGTTACGTGACATCACCCTGTGTTTAAATGTTAGTGATTATGCTATCTAAAAAACAAATCTGAGCCAACTGGGGACAAACAAAACTCATTTCAAACACCAGCTCTGTCTCCCATAAGGTCCCGTGTACAACTGCTACAACACAACAGTGGGTCCTGCTGGGTCTCTACTATCATCTGGGAGGAAGGCTATTTATTACCGGGAATCCTACCTTGGTCCCTTGGTGTTAATTGCAGACTCACTGGGTGACGGATTGTATCTGACACGCACCATGTTTCCCGCAGCAAACACAACACTTTGTCAAACTCCGTTTGGTATTGCTCCATCCCTCCATCATTCTCCCTAATGACAAAAATAATTAACACATTCATATAAAAGCACAGGATGAGGAGAGCTTTAATTTATTCATCTAGTTCAGGGTCCTCCCTGTTATCAATATATGACAAGTTAATGTCATATATTAATTAAAAAGCAACAGTGAAGCAATTTAGGAAACTGAGGGATTGTCATGGGTCCTGGTTGTGACAGCATGTTTTGGGCATCATGGAAGATTACAGATTTGCCTTCTGTGGTATCTCATATCCATCATCCAAAAACTACCTGCTCTTAAGGGTAGAGAGAGTGAGCTTGTCTTTGAAAAAGGTGCCTGGGTCTCTTTTCCGGTTGCCGCAGCGCTAGGAACCATGAGTACCAAAGTCTCTCGCGACACCCTCTACGAGGCGGTGCGGGAAGTCCTGCACAGGAAGCAGCGCAAGCGCCGGAAGTTTTTGGAGACGGTGGAGCTGCAGATCAGCCTGAAGAACTACGACCCTCAGAAGGACAAATGCTTCTCTGGCACCGTCAGGCTTAAGTCCACCCCGTGCCCCAAGTTCTCAGTGTGTGTCCTTGGGGACCAGCAGCACTGTGACAAGCGAAGGCCGTGGAGATCCCTCACATGGACATCGAGGCGCTCAAGAAGCTCAACAAGAATAAGAAGTTGGTCAGAAAGCTGGTCAAGAAGTATGATGCCTTTTTGGCCTCAGAGACCCTGATCAAGCAGATTCCTCGAATTCTGGGCCCGGGCCTGAACAAGGCCGGGAAATTCCCTTCCCTGCTGACCCACAATGAGAACATGGTGGCCAAGGTCGACGAGGTGAAGTCCACCGTCAAGTTCCAGATGAAGAAGGTGCTGTGTCTGGCAGTGGCAGTTGGCCATGTGAAGATGACAGATGATGAACTCGTGTACAACATCCACCTGGCTGTCAACTTTTTGGTTTCGCTGCTGAAGAAGAATTGGCAGAATATCCGTGCTTTGTACATTAAGAGCACCGTGGGGAAACCCCAGCGCCTGTACTAAGCTACGGTTCAATAAACTTTATTGTTCCTGTTTAAAAAAAAAAAAAGAAAGAAAAAAGTGCCTGGGTTTGGTAGCTGCTCACAGGATAGCAGGTGTAACGTATTATGAGAATTTAACAAGGCTCTGAGAAGACGGTTATTGGAAGTTCTGGCTGGAGGGCAAGGCCATGACTCCTGAAAGATTCTGGATCCAAAAGTCAAGTCAGAACTGGATGCCACAGACTTTCTCAATCCAGCCCTCTTTGCCCCTCCCCTAAGGCCAATACATTTCTTTTTTTTTTCTTTCATTATTTATGTATTTATTTTAATCGTTTTATTGGGGCTCATAAGGCTCTTATCACAATCTGTACATACATCAATTGAGCAAAGCACCCTTATACATTCGTTGCACTCATCACTCTCATAATTCACCTTCCACTTGGGTTCCTGGAATCAGCTCGGTTTCCCTTTTTTTTTCCCCATCCCCCTCCCTCCCCGATCCCACCCCTGGTCCCTTGATAATTTATAAATAATTATTACATCTTATCTTACACTCCCCGGCGTCTCCCCTCACCCGCCTCCCCCTTGCCAATCTCCCAGAGAGGAGGTTACACATAGATCTCTGAGATCGGTTCTCCCTTTCTACATGCCCTTCCCTCCTGGTGTCGCCACTCCCACAGCTGGTGTTGAGGGGTTCGTCTGTCCTAGATTCCCTGTGCCTCCAGATCCCCACTGCACCGCTGTACATCCTCTGGTATAACCAGGTCCACAAGGCAAGGTAGGATTAGGGTCATGATGATTGGGAGGGGAGGAAGCGTTCAGGAACTAGAGGAAGGTTTTGAGTTTCATTGTTGCTACACTGAACCCTGAGTGGCCCATCTCCTCCTCACTACCCCTCTGGAAGGGGTGTCCAGCTGTCTACAGGTGGGCGTTGGGTCCCCATCATGCACTCCCCCTCTTTCACGGTGATGTGATTCTCACCACCACCCCACCTTTGATGTTGGAGACCTGGTCTCCTCTGTCCTTCATGATCACCTATGTTGGTGTGCTGCTTCCGTGTGGGCTCGGTTGCTTCTGGGCTAGATGGCCGCTTGTTTGCATTCAAGCCTTTAAGTCCCCAGACGCTATATCTCTCAGTAGCCGGGCACCATCCGCCTTCTTCACCACACTTGCTTATGCACACTTTCGTCTTCAGCCATTATGTGAGAGAGGTGATCACACAATGATTGATTTTGTTCCTTTGTATCTGCTACATGGTCCATTCAACACCTTGTATTCGCTTAGGCCGTGTGCTTCTTCTCTGTGGGCTTTGTTGCTTCTGAGCTAGATGGCCGCTTATTTGCCTTCAAGCCTTTAAGACCCCAGACGCTATATCTTTTTTTGATAAGCCGGGCACCATCAGCTTTCTTCACCACATTTGCTTACACACACGGCTGTCTTCAGTGATCATGTCGGGAAGATGGGTATCCTGCAATGGCTGCTTAGCAGGGTGAGGTGCTATTGTATTGGGGGATTATGCATGAGGAGACCCAATGTCCATCTGCTACCCTACTACTGAACCTATAAATATATGCATATAAATCTATTGCCCCCATAATCATAAATATGTTTACATATGTACATGTCTGTATTTAGGCTTCTCTGTATGCACTTTGCCTCCTACTCCTTTCCTCTATTTCCTTTCGCTTTCCTCCCGACCCATTACCATGTTTAGCCTTCATTCTGGATTCAGTAGTTCCTCTCAGTTACCTTGCTCTTGGTCACTCCCTTCCAGTCCTCCCCTCCCCTCCCTCCTCTGGTTTTGAACCATTCGCTGTTCCCTTGTCCCTGTGTTGGGCGACACCTCCTCCCTTCCCCTACCTCCCACGCTCTCATGTCCCTCCAGGACCGTTGGTCCTGTTGTTTTCTTCTCTCATTATTTGTCCAGCCTATCTTGTCTAGGTGGACCTGCTGACATAGTAATACGTGCATACAAATGGATATGACTTTGACTGCGCCCAAGTGGCCCATAAGAACATGGCTTTGACAGAAGCAACATCGACACGCTGATAAGCAGAAAAGCCACTAGCATACAAAATTTACTGGGTAAAAAACAAAACAAATTTAAAAAGACTAAACAAAAAGATAGCAAATATTAAAAGAAAAAATTGCTAGTAGTTCAAGGTCCTTTCATTGGCCTTTAGGAGTGTTTTCTAGGTGTAGCTTGTGAGGCGCCACGTCCTGGCCCAGAAGACCATCCTTTCTACTCCCTCGGGCTCCCTTTGCTCTGCTTCCTCCGCTGCTCCACTGCATGTCCCCAGTGTTTGCCTCAGTGTGGCGGGGTCAGCTCAGTTGCCCATCCCCCATTGTGTCTCAGGTGCTGTCCCGTGTAGGGCCATGTGTTGGTGCAGGATGTCATATCTCGTAGTGTGGTCAGCTGAATGGTCCTCTCTGTATGATGGGCTCTTCTAGCTGGTCTATCGACTTTGGGCTTGGTGGACCCAGGTGTACTCCACTATGTCCTTTCTCCTTCTTTTGTTTCAGCTTCCTTCTGGATGTGGTGTGGTGGGTCAGTTCCTTTCCCACTCCAGACAATCTATTTTTGTTTTCTGTGGTATTCCCTTCGAGTGTGGGGGTCGGCCTAATTCTGGTTTGGGCCGGCTTGTCGTCCAGCCTCTTTGTGTAGACCTCTGTACTTTGCGTTGTCCTCCTTGTTTGGTGTGTCGTGTTGGGGTCCGTATGCATGTTCCAAATCTGTGGGGACATAACCGATACTCTCCCCCGGGTGGGTTAGTACCCTGCCCCCCCCATACCATCCATTCGGATTCTCCCCCTCCCGGTTCTCCCTCTCCCTACCCCACTACCCCTTCTTTATGCTGGGCTCTTATGTACCTCCCTAGGTGTGGCCTGTCCTCCCTCCAACTATCTATGCTTCCTCCCGTTTATTGTGGGATGGATGTTTATTCTTCTATTTCTGTCATGCTGATTGTACTTATCTCAGGGGACTCATGTTGTACCTGTCCCTTTGGGTCTGGCTTACCTCGCTTAACATAATTCCTTCCAGCTCTTCCCATGAAATAACGTGTTTCATGTGCTCATCGGTGCTTTTCAGTGCTGCATAATACTCCATTGTGTGTATGTGCCAAAGTTTGCTAATCCACTCGTCTGTCGATGGAAACTTAGGCTGTTTCAAAGTCTTTGCCATTGTGAATTGTGCCGCAATAAACATTGGAGCGCATATGACTGGTCGTGTTTTATTTGCTGCTTCAACCGGGTATATGCCCAGTAGAGGGATGGCTGGGTCATGAGGTAGATCAATTTCCATTTTCTTTAGGTATCGCCAGATTGCTTTCCACAGTGGCTGTACAAATGTACACGACCACCAGCAGTGGAGGAGGGTTCCTACTTCACCACAGCCCCTCCAACACTTGTTGCTCTCTGATTTACTGATCTGGGCTAGCCTCAGGGGTGTTAGGTGGTATCTCATGGTTGTTTTGATTTGCATTTCTCTTATGGCAAGGGACTTCGAGCACTTTCTCATATGTTTATTGGCCATATTGATCTCCTCTCTAGTGAAAGTTCTTCTCATTTCTTTTGCCCACTTCCTTAGGGGGTTAACTGTTTTCCTCTTTTTGCAGGTCACGATGGTGTTGTAGATTTTAGTAATGAGCCCTTTGTCTGATGTGTCATTACTAAAAATCTTCTCCCAGTCTGTGGGTTGCCTTGTCACCCTCTTGGCAAAGTCTTTCGAGGTGCACATGCATTTTATTCTTATTAGATCCCATTTGTCGATTTCCAATTCACCTGTGTGTGTCCCCTTCCCTGTTGCAGTGAGCCTATGTGCTCCCT
The DNA here is from genome assembly GCF_050624435.1 of Tenrec ecaudatus. Classification (NCBI taxonomy): domain Eukaryota; kingdom Metazoa; phylum Chordata; class Mammalia; order Afrosoricida; family Tenrecidae; genus Tenrec; species Tenrec ecaudatus. The sequence goes on along the minus strand of NW_027458147.1, from coordinate 117,056 downwards.
GGGCCAGTACGCTGAGATTAGTCCCGATTCCCTCCTTAATGGTCCTGATGGTTTGGGGTTTGACTTCTAGATCTGTGATCCACCTTGAGTGTATTCTTGTGCATGGGGTGAGGTAGACGTCTTATTTCAACTTTCTACATGTGGATATCCATTGTTTCCAGCACCACTTATTAAAGAGGGCATCTGCTTCCCACTTGACATTTTTGGGACCCTTGTCGAAGATCAGTTGTCTATATGCTGATGATTTTACTCCTGGGCTTTCTATTCTTTTCCACTGGTCTGAGTGTCTATCATTGTGCCAGTACCATGCTGTTTTGACCACTGTAGCTGTGTAGTAGGCATTGAAATCAGGTAGGGCGAGTCCTCCAATTGTGTCCTTCTTCTCGAGGAGTTCTCTGCTAATTCTGGGTTTCTTCCCTCTCCATATGAAGTTGGTGGTCAGTTTTTCCAATTCTTTGAAGAAGGTTGAGGGTAATTGGATTGGTATAGCAGGCCAATACATTTCTAAGGGTTATGGATTCTACGAAGTCAGACCCCCAGATATTATGCAAGTGTGTGTGTGTGTGTGTAACAAGGACATAACGTCAGAAGCCCTCAAGAGATTCTGCAAGGGTGTGAGTGTGTGTGAGTGTGTGTAAAAAGGACACATGAAGTCAGAAACACTCCATAGTTTCTGCAAAGGTGTGTGTGTGTGTGTGTGTAAAAAGATCCTGAAGTCAGACGCCATCTAGAAATTCTGCCATGATGTGTGTGTGTGTTTGTAAAAAGGAGCCCAAGTATGAAGCTCTCAAGAGATTCTGCAAGGTTTTATGTGTGTGAGTGTGTGCGTGTGTAATAAGGTCACAAAGTCAGAAGCCCTCTAGAAATTCTGCAAGGGCGTGTGTGTGTGGGGGTGTTTGTAAAAAGGACACAAAGTCAGAAGCCGACTATTGATTCTGCAAAAGTGTGTGTGTGTGTGTGTGTGTAAAAAGGACATGAAATCAGAAGCCCTCTAGGGTTCTGTAAGGGTGTGTGTGTGTGTGTGTGTGTAAAAAGGACATGAAGTCAGAAGCCCTCTATTGATTCTGCAATGGTGTGTTTGTGTGTGTGTGTGTGTGTGTGTGTGTGTGTGTGTGTGTAAAAAGGACATGAAGTCAGAATCCTTGTAGAGTTCTGGAAGGGTGTATGTGTGTGTGTGTGTATAAAGGACACGAAGTCAGAAGCACTCTAGAGATCCTGCAAGAGTATGTCTTTGTGTGTGTGTGTGTGTGTGTGTGTGTGCAAAAAGGACATGTTGTTAGAAGTCCTCCACAGATTCTGCACAGGTGTGTGTGTGTGTGTCTGTGTGCGTGTGTGTAAAAAGGACACCAAGTCAGAAGCCGACTATTGATTCTGCAAAACTGTATGTGTGTGTGTGTGTGTGTGTGTAAAAAGAACACGAAGTCAGAAGCATTCCAGAGACTCTGCAAGGGTGCGTGCATGTCTGTGTGTGTGTGTGTGTGTGTGTGTGTGTGTGCGTAAAAAGAACACGAAGTCCGAAGCCCTCTAGAATTTCTGCAAGGGTGTGTGTATCTGTGTGTGTGTGTGTGTGTTTAAAAAGGACACAAATTAAGAAGCCATCCAGGAATTCTGCAAGGATGTGTGTGTGTGTGTGTGTGTGTGTGTGTGTGTAAAAAGGACAGGAAGTCAGAAGCCCTCTAGGAATTTTCCAAAGGTATGAGTATCAGTGTGAGGGAGGGTGTGTGTGTGAGTGTGTGTTTGTAAAAAGGACACGAAGTCAGAAGCCCTCCAGAGATTATGCAAGTGTGTGTGTGTGTGTGTTTAACAAGGACATGACGTCAGAAGGCCTCAAGAGATTCTGCAAGGGTGTGTGTGTGAGTGTGTGTAAAAAGGACACATGAAGTCAGAAACACTCCATAGTTTCTGCAAAGGTGTGTGTGTGTGTGTGTGTGTGTGTAAAAAGATCCTGAAGTCAGAAGCCATCTAGAGATTCTGCCATGATGTGTGTGTGTTTTTGTAAAAAGGAGACCAAGTATGAAGCTCTCAAGAGATTCTGCAAGGTTTTATGTGTGTGAGT
>NW_027458147.1:100000-110000 GCF_050624435.1 Tenrec ecaudatus | reverse complement strand
TGTGCGTGTGTAATAAGGTCACAAAGTCAGAAGCCCTCTAGAAATTCTGCAAGGGCGTGTGTGTGGGGGGGTGTTTGTAAAAAGGACACAAAGTCAGAAGCCGACTATTGATTCTGCAAAAGTGTGTGTGTGTGTGTGTGTGTAAAAAGGACATGAAATCAGAAGCCCTCTAGGGTTCTGTAAGGGTGTGTGTGTGTGTGTGTGTAAAAAGGACATGAAGTCAGAAGCCCTCTATTGATTCTGCAATGGTGTGTGTGTGTGTGTGTGTGTGTGTGTGTGTGTGTGTGTGTAAAAAGGACATGAAGTCAGAATCCTTGTAGAGTTCTGGAAGGGTGTATGTGTGTGTGTGTGTATAAAGGACACGAAGTCAGAAGCACTCTAGAGATCCTGCAAGAGTATGTCTTTGTGTGTGTGTGTGTGTGTGTGTGTGTGTGTGTGTGCAAAAAGGACATGTTGTTAGAAGTCCTCCACAGATTCTGCACAGGTGTGTGTGTGTGTCTGTGTGCGTGTGTGTAAAAAGGACACCAAGTCAGAAGCCGACTATTGATTCTGCAAAACTGTATGTGTGTGTGTGTGTGTGTGTGTAAAAAGGACATGGAGTCTGAAGCCGTCCAGAGGTTCTGTAAGGGTGTGTGTGTGTGTGTGTGTAAACAGACACAAATTCAGAAACCCTCTAGATATTCTTCAAGTGTTTGTGTGTGTGTTTGTGTGTGTGTGTGTGTAAAAAGGACAGCAAGTCAGCCACCATCCAGAGATTCTACCAGGGTGTATTTGTGTGTGGTGTGTGTGTGTTTGTGTAAAAAGACACGAAGTCAGAAGCCCTCTAGAGATTCTTCAAGGGTGTGTGTATGTGTGTATGTTTGTGTAAAAAGGACACAAAGTCAGAAGCCCTCCAGAGATTCTGCAAGGTTGTATGTGTGTGTGTGTGTTTGTGTGTGAGGGTAAAAATTACACGAAGTCAGAAGCCCAATATTGATTATGCAAAGGTCTGTGTGTGTGTGTTTGTTGTGTTTAATATAAGTAAACCATATTAGAAGCCCTCCAGAGATTCTGCCAGAGTGTGTGTGTGTGTATGTGTGAAAACAACACGAAGTCAGAAAATGTCTGGAGATTCTGCAAGGGTGTTTGTGTGTGTGTGTGTAAAAAGTACAGGAAGTCAGAAGCCCTCTAGAGATTCTGCAAGGGTGAGTGTGTTGTGTTAAAAGGACACAAAATCAGAAGCCCTCTAGGTTTTCTGGAAAGGTATGAGTGTGAGAGTGAGGGAGTGTGTGTGTGTGTGTGTGTGTGTAATAAGGACATGAAATCAGAAGTCCTCCAGAGATTCTACAAGTGTATGTGTGTGTGTGTGTGTGTGTGTGTGTTTAAAAAGGACACGAAGTCAGAAGGACTGCAGAGATTTGGCAAGAAAATGAGTTTGGAGTGTGTGTGTGTGTGTGTGTGTTTAAAAATGACACAAAGTAAGAATCCATCCAGGAATTCTGCAAGGATGTGTGTGTGTGTGTAAAAAGGTAAGGAAGTCAGAAGCCCTCTAGGAATTTTCCAAAGGTATGAGTATCAGTGTGAGGGAGGGTGTGTGTGAGTGTGTGTGTATGTAAAAAGGACACGAAGTCAGACCCCCACAGATTATGCAAGTGCGTGTGTGTATGTGTGTGTAACAAGGACATGACGTCAGAAGCCCTCAAGAGATTCTGCAAGGGTGTGTGTGTGTGAGAGTGTGTGTAAAAAGGACACATGAAGTCAGAAACACTCCATAGTTTCTGCAAAGGTGTGTGTGTAAAAAGATCCTGAAGTCAGAAGCCATCTAGAGATTCTGCCATGATGTGTGTGTGTGTGTGTATTTGTAAAAAGGAGACCAAGTATGAAGCTCTCAAGAGATTCTGCAAGGTTTTATGTGTGTGAGTGTGTGCGTGTGTAATAAGGTCACAAATTCAGAAGCCCTCTAGAAATTCTGCAAGGACGTTGTGGGTATTTGTAAAAAGGACACGAAGTCAGAAGCCGACTATTGATTCTGCAAAAGTGTGTGTTTGTGTGTGTGTGTGTGTGTGTGTGTAAAAAGGACATGAAATCAGAAGCCCTCCAGAGGTTCTGTAAGGGTGTGTGTGTGTGTGTGTGTGTAAAAAGGACATGAAGTCAGAACCCTTGTAGAGTTCTGGAAGGGTGTATGTGTGTGTGTGTGTATAAAGGACACCAAGTCAGAAGCACTCTAGAGATCCTGCAAGAGTATGTCTTGTGTGTGTGTGTGTGTGTGTGTGTGTGTGTGTGTGTGTAAAAAGGACATGTTGTTAGAAGTCCTCCACAAATTCTGCAAAGGTGTGTGTATGTGTGCGTGTGTGTAAAAAGGATACCAAGTCAGAAGCCGACTATTGATTCTGCAAAAGTGTGTGTGTGTGTGTGTGTGTGTGTGTGTGTAAAAAGGACATGGAGTCTGAAGCCGTCCAGAGGTTCTGTAAGTGTGTGTGTGTGTAAACAGACACAAATTCAGAAACCCTCTAGATATTCTTCAAGTGTTTGTGTGTGTGTGTGTGTGTGTAAAAAGGACAGCAAGTCAGCCACCATCCAGAGATTCTACCAGGGTGTATGTGTGTTTGGTGTGTGTGTGTGTTTGTGTAAAATTACACGAAGTCAGAAGCCATCTAGAGATTCTTCAAGGGTGTGTGTATGTGTGTATGTTTGTGTAAAAAGGACACAAAGTCAGAAGCCCTCCAGAGATTCTGCAAGGTTGTATGTGTGTGTGTGTGTTTGTGTGTGAGGGTAAAAATTACACGAAGTCAGAAGCCCAATATTGATTATGCAAAGGTCTGTGTGTGTGTGTTTGTTGTGTTTGAAATAAGTAAACCATATTAGAAGCCCTCCAGAGATTCTGCCAGAGTGTGTGTGTGTGTGTGTGTATGTGTGAAAACAACACGAAGTCAGAAAATGTCTGGAGATTCTGCAAGGGTGTCTGTGTGTGTCAAAAGTACAGGAAGTCAGAAGCCCTCTAGAGATTCTGCAAGGGTGAGTGTGTTGTGTTAAAAGGACACGAAATCAGAAGCCCTCTAGGTTTTCTGGAAAGGTATGAGTGTGAGAGTGAGGGAGTGTGTGTGTGTGTGTGTGTGTGTAATAAGGACATGAAATCAGAAGTCCTCCAGAGTGAGAGTGAGGGAGTGTGTGTGTGTGTGTGTAATAAGGACATGAAATCAGAAGTCCTCCAGAGATTCTACAAGTGTATGTGTGTGTGTGTGTGTGTGTGTTTAAAAAGGACACGAAGTCAGAAGGACTGCAGAGATTTTGCAAGAAAATGAGTTTGGAGTGTGTGTGTGTGTGTGTGTGTGTGTGTGTTTAAAAATGACACAAAGTAAGAATCCATCCAGGAATTCTGCAAGGATGTGTGTGAGTGTGTGTGTGTGTGTGTGTGTGTGTGTATAAAAAGGTAAGGAAGTCAGAAGCCCTCTAGGAATTTTACAAAGGTATGAGTATCAGTGTGAGGGAGGGTGTGTGTGTGAGTGTGTGTGTGTAAAAAGGATACGAAGTCAGACCCCCCAGAGATTATGCAAGTGTGTGTTTGTGTAACAAGGACATGACGTCAGAAGCCCTCAAGAGATTCTGCAAGGGTGTGTGTGTGTGTGAGAGTGTGTGTAAAAAGGACACATGAAGTCAGAAACACTCCATAGTTTCTGCAAAGGTGTGTGTGTGTGTGTGTGTGTGTGTGTAAAAAGATCCTGAAGTCAGAAGCCATCTAGAGATTCTGCCATGGTGTGTGTGTGTGTTTGTAAAAAGGAGACCAAGTATGAAGCTCTCAAGAGATTCTGCAAGGTTTTATGTGTGTGAGTGTGTGCGTGTGTAATAAGGTCACAAATTCAGAAGCCCTCTAGAATTTCTGCAAGGGCGTGTGTGTGTGTGGGTGTTTGTAAAAAGGACACAAAGTCAGAAACCGACTATTGATTCTGCAAAAGTGTGTGCGTGTGTGTGTGTGTGTGAAAAAAGGACATGAAATCAGAAGCCCTCCAGAGGTTCTGTAAGGGTGTGTGTGTGTGTGTATAAAAAAGACATGAAGTCAGAAGCCCTCTATTGATTCTGCAATGGTGTGTTTGTGTGTGTGTGTGTGTGTGTGTGTGTGTGTAAAAAGGACATGAAATCAGAATCATTGTAGAGTTCTGGAAGGGTGTATGTGTGTGTGTGTATAAAGGACACCAAGTCAGAAGCACTCTAGAGATCCTGCAAGAGTATGTCTTTGTGTGTGTGTGTGTGTGTGTGTGTGTGTGTAAAAAGGACATGTTGTTAGAAGTCCTCCACAGATTCTGCACAGGTGTGTGTATGTGTCTGTGTGCGTGTGTGTAAAAAAGACACCAAGTCAGAAGTCGACTATTGATTCTGCAAGTGTGTGTGTGTGTGTGTGTGTGTGTGTAAAAAGGACATGGAGTCTGAAGCTGTCCAGAGGTTCTGTAAGGGTGTGTGTGTGTGTGTGTGTGTGTAAACAGACACAAATTCAGAAACCCTCTAGATATTCTGCAAGGGTGTTTGTGTGTGTGTGTGTGTGTGTAAAAAGGACAGCAAGTCAGCCACCATCCAGAGATTCTACCAGGGTGTATGTGTGTTTGCTGTGTGTGTGTTTGTGTAAAAAGACACGAAGTCAGAAGCCCTCTAGAGATTCTTCAAGGGTGTGTGTATGTGTGTATGTTTGTGTAAAAAGGACACAAAGTCAGGAGCCCTCCAGAGATTCTGCAAGGTTGTATGTGTGTGTGTATGTGTGTGTGTGCGTTTGTGTGTGAGGGTAAAAATTACACGAAGTCAGAAGCCCAATATGGATTATGCAAAGGTCTGTGTGTGTGTGTGTGTGTTTGTTGTGTTTGAAATAAGTAAACCATATTAGAAGCCCTCCAGAGATTCTACCAGAGTGTGTGTGTGTGTATGTGTGAAAACAACACGAAGTCAGAAAATGTCTGGAGATTCTGCAAGGGTGTTTGTGTGTGTGTGTGTCAAAAGTACAGGAAGTCAGAAGCTCTCTAGAGATTCTGCAAGGGTGAGTGTGTTGTGTTAAAAGGACATGAAATCAGAAGCCCTCTAGGTTTTCTGGAAAGGTATCAGTGTGAGAGTGAGGGAGTGTGTGTGTGTGTGTGTAAAAAGGACATGAAATCAGAAGTCCTCCAGAGATTCTACAAGTGTGTGTGTGTGTGTGTGTGTTTAAAAAGGACACGAAGTCAGAAGGACTGCAGAGATTTGGCAAGAAAATGAATTTGTGTGTGTGTGTGTGTGTGTGTGTGTGTGTGTGTGTGTGTAAAAAGGACATGAAGTCAGAATCCTTGTAGAGTTCTGGAAGGGTGTATGTGTGTGTGTGTATAAAGGACACCAAGTCAGAAGCACTCTAGAGATCCTGCAAGAGTATATCTTTGAGTGTGTGTGTGTGTGTGTGTGTGTAAAAAGGACATGTTGTTAGAAGTCCTCCACAGATTCTGCACAGGTGTGTGTATGTGTGTCTGTCTGTGTGTGTGTGTAAAAAGGATACCAAGTCAGAAGCCGACTATTGATTCTGCAAAAGTGTGTGTGTGTGTGTGTGTGTGTGTGTGTGTGTAAAAAGGACATGGAATCTGAAGCCGTCCAGAGGTTCTGTAAGGGTGTGTGTGTGTGTGTGTGTGTGTGTACAACAGACACAAATTCAGAAACCCTCTAGATATTCTGCAAGGGTTTGTGTGTGTGTGTGTGTGTGTGTGTGTGTGTGTGTGTAAAAAGGACAGCAAGTCAGCCACCATCCAGAGATTCTACAAGGGTGTATGTGTGTGTGGTGTGTGTGTGTTTGTGTAAAAAGACACGAAGTCAGAAGCCCTCTAGAGATTCTTCAAGGGTGTGTGTATGTGTGTATGTTTGTGTAAAAATGACACAAAGTCAGAAGCCCTCCAGAGATTCTGCAAGGTTGTATGTGTGTGTGTGTGTGTGTGTGTAAAAAGGACACATGAAATCAGAAACACTCCATAGTTTCTGCAAAGGTGTGTGTGTGTGTGTGTGTGTGTGTAAAAAGGACCAGAAATCAAAAGGACTCTAGAGATTGTGCAAGGTTGTGTGTCTGTGTGTGTGTATAAAAAGGACATGAAGACAGAAGCCCTGCAGGCATTATGCAAGCGTGTGAGTGTGTGTGTGCGTGTGTAAAAGGATAGGAATTTAGAATCGCTGTAGAGTTCCTGCAAGGATGTGTGTGTGTGTGTGTGTGTGTGTGTGTGTGTAAAAAGGACACGAAGTCTGAATCCCTCTAGAGTTTCTGCAAGGGATGTGTGTGTGTGTGTGTGTTTATAAACGACATTTTAGAAGTCCTCCAAAGATTCTGAACAGGTGTGTGTATGTGTGTCTGTGTGCGTGTGTGTAAAAATGACACCAAGTCAGAAGCCCTCTAGAGATCCTGCAAGGGTGTGTCTGTGTGTGTGTGTATGTTTGTAAAAAGAACACAAAGTAAGAAACCCTCAAGTGATTTTGCAAGGGAATGAGTTTGAGTGTGTATGTGTATGTGTATAAATTACATGACGTTAGATGAATTCCTGCGATTCTGCAAGGATGCATGTATGTGTGTGTGTGTGTGTGTGTGTGTGTGTAAAAAGTACACGAAGTCAGAAGCATTCCAGAGACTCTGCAAGGGTGCACTCATGTCTGTGTGTGTGTGTGTGTGTGTGTGCGTGCGTAAAAAGAACACGAAGTCCGAAGCCCTCTAGAATTTCTGCAAGGGTGTGTGTATCTGTGTGTGTGTGTGTGTGTGTGTTTAAAAAGGACACAAAGTAAGAAGCCATCCAGGAATTCTGCAAGGATATGTGTGTGTGTGTGTGTGTGTGTGTGTGTGTGTAAAAAGGACAGGAAGTCAGAAGCCCTCTAGGAATTTTCCAAAGGTATGAGTATCAGTGTGAGGAAGGGTGTGTGTGTGAGTGTGTGTGTAAAAAGGACACGAAGTCAGACCCCCAGAGATTATGCAAGTGTGTGCGTGTAACAAGGACATGACGTCAGAAGACCTCAAGAGATTCTGCAAGGGTGTGTGTGTGTGTGAGTGTGTGTAAAAAGGACACATGAAGTCAGAAACACTCCATAGTTTCTGCAAAGGTGTGTGTGTGTGTGTGTAAAAAGATCCTGAAGTCAGAAGCCATCTAGAGATTCTGCATGATGTGTGTGTGTGTGTGTTTGTAAAAAGGAGACCAAGTATGAAGCTCTCAAGAGATTCTGCAAGGTTTTATGTGTGTGAGTGTGTGCGTGTGTAATAAGGTCACAAATTCAGAAGCCCTCTAGAAATTCTGCAAGGGTGTGTGTGTGTGTGTGTGTGTGTTTGTAAAAAGGACACGAAGTCAGAAGACGACTATTGATTCTGCAAAAGTGTGTGTGTGTGTGTGTGTGTGTAAAAAGGACATGAAATCAGAAGCCCTCCAGAGGTTCTGTAAGGGTGTGTGTGTGTGTGTGTGTGTGTAAAAAGGACATGAAGTCAGAAGACCTCTATTGATTCTGCAATGGTGTGTTTGTGTGTGTGTGTGTGTAAAAAGGACATAAAGTCAGAATCATTGTAGAGTTCTGGAAGGGTGTATGTGTGTGTGTGTGTGTGTGTATAAAGGACACCAAGTCAGAAGCACTCTAGAGATCCTGCAAGAGTATGTCTTTGTGTGTGTGTGTGTGTGTGTGTGTGTGTAAAAAGGACATGTTGTTAGAAGTCCTCCACAGATTCTGCACAGGTGTGTGTATGTGTCTGTGTGCGTTTGTGTAAAAAGGATACCATATCAGAAACCGACTATTAATTCTGCAAAAGTGTGTGTGTGTGTAAAAAGGACATGGAGTCTGAAGCCATCCAGAGGTTCTGTAAGTGTGTGTGTGTGTGTGTGTGTGTGTAAACAGACACAAATTCAGAAACCCTCTAGATATTCTTCAAGTGTTTGTGTGTGTGTGTGTGTGTGTAAAAAGGACAGCAAGTCAGCCACCATCCAGAGATTCTACCAGGGTGTATGTGTGTTTGGTGTGTGTGTGTTTGTGTAAAAAGACACGAAGTCAGAAGCCCACTAGAGATTCTTCAAGGGTGTGTGTATGTGTGTATGTTTGTGTAAAAAGGACACAAAGTCAGAAGCCCTCCAGAGATTCTGCAAGGTTGTATGTGTGTGTGTGTGTTTGTGTGTGAGGGTAAAAATTACACGAAGTCAGAAGCCCAATATTGATTATGCAAAGGTCTGTGTGTGTGTGTGTGTTTGTTGTGTTTGAAATAAGTAAACCATATTAGAAGCCCTCCAGAGATTCTGCCAGAGTGTGTGTGTGTGTATGTGTGAAAACAACACGAAGTCAGAAAATGTCTGGAGATTCTACAAGGGTGTTTGTGTGTGTGTGTGTGTGTGTCAAAAGTACAGGAAGTCAGAAGCCCTCTAGAGATTCTGCAAGGGTGAGTATGTTGTGTTAAAAGGACATGAAATCAGAAGCCCTCTAGGTTTTCTGGAAAGGTATGAGTGTGAGAGTGAGGGAGTGTGTGTGTGTGTGTGTGTGTGTGTGTGTGTGTGTGTGTGTAATAAGGACATGAAATCAGAAGTCCTCCAGAGTGAGAGTGAGGGAGTGTGTGTGCAATAAGGACATGAAATCAGAAGTCCTCCAGAGATTCTACAAGTGTATGTGTGTGTGTGTGTGTGTTTAAAAAGGACACGAAGTCAGAAGGACTGCAGAGATTTGGCAAGAAAATGAGTTTGTGTGTGTGTGTGTGTGTGTGTGTGTGTGTGTGTGTGTGTGTAAAAAGGACATGAAGTCAGAATCCTTGTAGAGTTCTGGAAGGGTGTATGTGTGTGTGTGTGTGTATAAAGGACACCAAGTCAGAAGCACTCTAGAGATCCTGCAAGAGTATGTCTTTGTGTGTGTGTGTGTGTGTAAAAAGGACATGTTGTTAGAAGTCCTCCACAGATTCTGCACAGGTGTGTGTATGTGTCTGTGTGCGTGTGTGTAAAAAAGACACCAAGTCATAAGCCGACTATTGATTCTGCAAAAGTGTATGTGTGTGTGCGTGTGTGTGTGTGTGTGTGTGTGTGTAAAAAGGACATGGAGTCTGAAGCCGTCCAGAGGTTCTGTAAGTGTGTGTGTGTGTGTGTGTGTGTGAGTAAACAGACACAAATTCAAAAACCCTCTAGATATTCTTCAAGTGTTTGTGTGTGTGTGTGTGTAAAAAGGACAGCAAGTCAGCCACCATCCAGAGATTCTACCAAAGTGTATGTGTGTGTGGTGTGTGTGTGTGTTTGTGTAAAAAGACACGAAGTCAGAAGCCCTCTAGAGATTCTTCAAGGGTGTGTGTATGTGTGTATGTTTGTGTAAAAAGGACACAAAATCAGAAGCCCTCCAGAGATTCTGCAAGGTTGTATGTGTGTGTGTGTGTGTGTGTAAAAAGTACACATGAAGTCAGAAACACTCCATAGTTTCTGCAAAGGTGTGTGTGTGTGTGTGTGTGTGTGTAAAGAAAAAAGTCAGAAACCCTCTAGAGATTCTGGAATGATGTGTTTGTGTGAGTGTGTGTGTGTGTGTATAAAGGACAAGAAATCAAAAGAACTCTAGAGATTGTGCAAGGTTGTGTGTCTGTGTGTGTGTATAAAAAGGACATGAAGACAGAAGCCCTGCAGGCATTATGCAAGCGTGTGAGTGTGTGTGTTCGTGTGTAAAAGGATAGGAATTTAGAATCGCTGTAGAGTTCCTGCAAGGATGTGTGTGTGTGTGTGTGTGTGTGTAAAAAGGACACGAAGTCTTAATCCCTCTAGAGATTCTGCAAGGGATGTGTGTGTGTGTGTGTGTTTATAAACGACATTTTAGAAGTCCTCCAAAGATTCTGCACAGGTGTGTGTATGTGTGTCTGTGTGCGTGTGTGTAAAAAGGACACCAAGTCAGAAGCCCTCTAGAGATCCTGCAAGGGTGTGTCTGTGTGTGTTTTAAGTATGTTTGTAAAAAGAACACGAAGTAAGAAACCCTCAAGTGATTTTGCAAGGGAATAAGTTTGAGTGTATGTGTATAAATTACATGACGTGAGATGAATTCCTGCGATTCTGCAAGG
>NW_027458147.1:82500-95000 GCF_050624435.1 Tenrec ecaudatus | reverse complement strand
TTAAAAGGACACGAAATCAGAAGCCCTCTAGGTTTTCTGGAAAGGTATGAGTGTGAGAGTGAGGGAGTGTGTGTGTGTGTGTGTGTGTGTGTGTGTGTGTAATAAGGACATGAAATCAGAAGTCCTCCAGAGTGAGAGTGAGGGAGTGTGTGTGTGTGTGTGTGTGTGTGTAATAAGGACATGAAATCAGAAGTCCTCCAGAGATTCTACAAGTGTATGTGTGTGTGTGTGTGTGTGTGTTTAAAAAGGACACGAAGTCAGAAGGACTGCAGAGATTTTGCAAGAAAATGAGTTTGGAGTGTGTGTGTGTGTGTGTGTGTGTGTGTGTGTTTAAAAATGACACAAAGTAAGAATCCATCCAGGAATTCTGCAAGGATGTGTGTGAGTGTGTGTGTGTGTGTGTGTGTGTAAAAAGGTAAGGAAGTCAGAAGCCCTCTAGGAATTTTACAAAGGTATGAGTATCAGTGTGAGGGAGGGTGTGTGTGTGAGTGTGTGTGTGTAAAAAGGATACGAAGTCAGACCCCCCAGAGATTATGCAAGTGTGTGTTTGTGTAACAAGGACATGACGTCAGAAGCCCTCAAGAGATTCTGCAAGGGTGTGTGTGTGTGTGTGAGAGTGTGTGTAAAAAGGACACATGAAGTCAGAAACACTCCATAGTTTCTGCAAAGGTGTGTGTGTGTGTGTGTGTGTGTGTGTGTGTAAAAAGATCCTGAAGTCAGAAGCCATCTAGAGATTCTGCCATGGTGTGTGTGTGTGTTTGTAAAAAGGAGACCAAGTATGAAGCTCTCAAGAGATTCTGCAAGGTTTTATGTGTGTGAGTGTGTGCGTGTGTAATAAGGTCACAAATTCAGAAGCCCTCTAGAATTTCTGCAAGGGCGTGTGTGTGTGTGGGTGTTTGTAAAAAGGACACAAATTCAGAAACCGACTATTGATTCTGCAAAAGTGTGTGTGTGTGTGTGTGTGTGTGTGTGAAAAAAGGACATGAAATCAGAAGCCCTCCAGAGGTTCTGTAAGGGTGTGTGTGTGTGTGTATAAAAAAGACATGAAGTCAGAAGCCCTCTATTGATTCTGCAATGGTGTGTTTGTGTGTGTGTGTGTGTGTGTGTGTGTGTAAAAAGGACATGAAATCAGAATCATTGTAGAGTTCTGGAAGGGTGTATGTGTGTGTGTGTATAAAGGACACCAAGTCAGAAGCACTCTAGAGATCCTGCAAGAGTATGTCTTTGTGTGTGTGTGTGTGTGTGTGTGTGTGTGTAAAAAGGACATGTTGTTAGAAGTCCTCCACAGATTCTGCACAGGTGTGTGTATGTGTCTGTGTGCGTGTGTGTAAAAAAGACACCAAGTCAGAAGCCGACTATTGATTCTGCAAAAGTGTGTGTGTGTGTGTGTGTGTGTGTGTGTGTAAAAAGGACATGGAGTCTGAAGCCGTCCAGAGGTTCTGTAAGTGTGTGTGTGTGTAAACAGACACAAATTCAGAAACCCTCTAGATATTCTTCAAGTGTTTGTGTGTGTGTGTGTGTGTGTGTGTGTAAAAAGGACAGCAAGTCAGCCACCATCCAGAGATTCTACCAGGGTGTATTTGTGTGTGGTGTGTGTGTGTTTGTGTAAAAAGACACGAAGTCAGAAGCCCTCTAGAGATTCTTCAAGGGTGTGTGTATGTGTGTATGTTTGTGTAAAAAGGACACAAAGTCAGAAGCCCTCCAGAGATTCTGCAAGGTTGTATGTGTGTGTGTGTGTGAGGGTAAAAATTACACGAAGTCAGAAGCCCAATATTGATTATGCAAAGGTCTGTGTGTGTGTGTTTGTTGTGTTTAAAATAAGTAAACCATATTAGAAGCCCTCCAGAGATTCTGCCAGAGTGTGTGTGTGTGTATGTGTGAAAACAACACGAAGTCAGAAAATGTCTGGAGATTCTGCAAGGGTGTTTGTGTGTGTGTGTGTAAAAAGTACAGGAAGTCAGAAGCCCTCTAGAGATTCTGCAAGGGTGAGTGTGTTGTGTTAAAAGGACACAAAATCAGAAGCCCTCTAGGTTTTCTGGAAAGGTATGAGTGTGAGAGTGAGGGAGTGTGTGTGTGTGTGTGTGTGTAATAAGGACATGAAATCAGAAGTCCTCCAGAGTGAGAGTGAGGGAGTGTGTGTGTGTGTGTGTGTGTGTGTGTGTAATAAGGACATGAAATCAGAAGTCCTCCAGAGATTCTACAAGTGTATGTGTGTGTGTGTGTGTGTGTGTTTAAAAAGGACACGAAGTCAGAAGGACTGCAGAGATTTTGCAAGAAAATGAGTTTGGAGTGTGTGTGTGTGTGTGTGTGTGTGTGTTTAAAAATGACACAAAGTAAGAATCCATCCAGGAATTCTGCAAGGATGTGTGTGAGTGTGTGTGTGTGTGTGTGTGTATAAAAAGGTAAGGAAGTCAGAAGCCCTCTAGGAATTTTACAAAGGTATGAGTATCAGTGTGAGGGAGGGTGTGTGTGTGAGTGTGTGTGTGTAAAAAGGATACGAAGTCAGACCCCCCAGAGATTATGCAAGTGTGTGTTTGTGTAACAAGGACATGACGTCAGAAGCCCTCAAGAGATTCTGCAAGGGTGTGTGTGTGTGTGTGAGAGTGTGTGTAAAAAGGACACATGAAGTCAGAAACACTCCATAGTTTCTGCAAAGGTGTGTGTGTGTGTGTGTGTGTGTGTAAAAAGATCCTGAAGTCAGAAGCCATCTAGAGATTCTGCCATGGTGTGTGTGTGTGTTTGTAAAAAGGAGACCAAGTATGAAGCTCTCAAGAGATTCTGCAAGGTTTTATGTGTGTGAGTGTGTGCGTGTGTAATAAGGTCACAAATTCAGAAGCCCTCTAGAATTTCTGCAAGGGCGTGTGTGTGTGTGGGTGTTTGTAAAAAGGACACAAATTCAGAAACCGACTATTGATTCTGCAAAAGTGTGTGTGTGTGTGTGTGTGTGTGTGTGAAAAAAGGACATGAAATCAGAAGCCCTCCAGAGGTTCTGTAAGGGTGTGTGTGTGTGTGTATAAAAAAGACATGATGTCAGAAGCCCTCTATTGATTCTGCAATGGTGTGTTTGTGTGTGTGTGTGTGTGTGTGTGTGTGTGTGTGTGTAAAAAGGACATGAAATCAGAATCATTGTAGAGTTCTGGAAGGGTGTATGTGTGTGTGTGTATAAAGGACACCAAGTCAGAAGCACTCTAGAGATCCTGCAAGAGTATGTCTTTGTGTGTGTGTGTGTGTGTGTGTGTGTGTGTGTGTGTAAAAAGGACATGTTGTTAGAAGTCCTCCACAGATTCTGCACAGGTGTGTGTATGTGTCTGTGTGCGTGTGTGTAAAAAAGACACCAAGTCAGAAGCCGACTATTGATTCTGCAAGTGTATGTGTGTGTGTGTGTGTGTGTGTGTAAAAAGGACATGGAGTCTGAAGCTGTCCAGAGGTTCTGTAAGGGTGTGTGTGTGTGTGTGTGTGTGTAAACAGACACAAATTCAGAAACCCTCTAGATATTCTGCAAGGGTGTTTGTGTGTGTGTGTGTGTGTGTGTAAAAAGGACAGCAAGTCAGCCACCATCCAGAGATTCTACCAGGGTGTATGTGTGTTTGGTGTGTGTGTGTTTGTGTAAAAAGACACGAAGTCAGAAGCCCTCTAGAGATTCTTCAAGGGTGTGTGTATGTGTGTATGTTTGTGTAAAAAGGACACAAAGTCAGGAGCCCTCCAGAGATTCTGCAAGGTTGTATGTGTGTGTGTATGTGTGTGTGTGCGTTTGTGTGTGAGGGTAAAAATTACACGAAGTCAGAAGCCCAATATGGATTATGCAAAGGTCTGTGTGTGTGTGTGTGTGTTTGTTGTGTTTGAAATAAGTAAACCATATTAGAAGCCCTCCAGAGATTCTACCAGAGTGTGTGTGTGTGTATGTGTGAAAACAACACGACGTCAGAAAATGTCTGGAGATTCTGCAAGGGTGTTTGTGTGTGTGTGTGTCAAAAGTACAGGAAGTCAGAAGCTCTCTAGAGATTCTGCAAGGGTGAGTGTGTTGTGTTAAAAGGACATGAAATCAGAAGCCCTCTAGGTTTTCTGGAAAGGTATCAGTGTGAGAGTGAGGGAGTGTGTGTGTGTGTGTGTAAAAAGGACATGAAATCAGAAGTCCTCCAGAGATTCTACAAGTGTGTGTGTGTGTGTGTGTGTGTTTAAAAAGGACACGAAGTCAGAAGGACTGCAGAGATTTGGCAAGAAAATGAATTTGTGTGTGTGTGTGTGTGTGTGTGTGTGTGTGTGTAAAAAGGACATGAAGTCAGAATCCTTGTAGAGTTCTGGAAGGGTGTATGTGTGTGTGTGTATAAAGGACACCAAGTCAGAAGCACTCTAGAGATCCTGCAAGAGTATATCTTTGAGTGTGTGTGTGTGTGTGTGTAAAAAGGACATGTTGTTAGAAGTCCTCCACAGATTCTGCACAGGTGTGTGTATGTGTGTCTGTCTGTGTGTGTGTGTAAAAAGGATACCAAGTCAGAAGCCGACTATTGATTCTGCAAAAGTGTGTGTGTGTGTGTGTGTGTGTGTGTGTGTGTGTAAAAAGGACATGGAATCTGAAGCCGTCCAGAGGTTCTGTAAGGGTGTGTGTGTGTGTGTGTGTGTACAACAGACACAAATTCAGAAACCCTCTAGATATTCTGCAAGGGTTTGTGTGTGTGTGTGTGTGTGTGTGTGTAAAAAGGACAGCAAGTCAGCCACCATCCAGAGATTCTACAAGGGTGTATGTGTGTGTGGTGTGTGTGTGTTTGTGTAAAAAGACACGAAGTCAGAAGCCCTCTAGAGATTCTTCAAGGGTGTGTGTATGTGTGTATGTTTGTGTAAAAATGACACAAAGTCAGAAGCCCTCCAGAGATTCTGCAAGGTTGTATGTGTGTGTGTGTGTGTGTGTAAAAAGGACACATGAAATCAGAAACACTCCATAGTTTCTGCAAAGGTGTGTGTGTGTGTGTGTGTGTGTGTAAAAAGGACCAGAAATCAAAAGGACTCTAGAGATTGTGCAAGGTTGTGTGTCTGTGTGTGTGTATAAAAAGGACATGAAGACAGAAGCCCTGCAGGCATTATGCAAGCGTGTGAGTGTGTGTGTGCGTGTGTAAAAGGATAGGAATTTAGAATCGCTGTAGAGTTCCTGCAAGGATGTGTGTGTGTGTGTGTGTGTGTGTGTAAAAAGGACACGAAGTCTGAATCCCTCTAGAGTTTCTGCAAGGGATGTGTGTGTGTGTGTGTGTTTATAAACGACATTTTAGAAGTCCTCCAAAGATTCTGAACAGGTGTGTGTATGTGTGTCTGTGTGCGTGTGTGTAAAAAGGACACCAAGTCAGAAGCCCTCTAGAGATCCTGCAAGGGTGTGTCTGTGTGTGTGTGTATGTTTGTAAAAAGAACACAAAGTAAGAAACCCTCAAGTGATTTTGCAAGGGAATGAGTTTGAGTGTGTATGTGTATGTGTATAAATTACATGACGTGAGATGAATTCCTGCGATTCTGCAAGGATGCATGTATGTGTGTGTGTGTGTGTGTGTGTGTGTAAAAAGAACACGAAGTCAGAAGCATTCCAGAGACTCTGCAAGGGTGCATGCATGTCTGTGTGTGTGTGTGTGTGTGTGCGTGCGTAAAAAGAACACGAAGTCCGAAGCCCTCTAGAATTTCTGCAAGGGTGTGTGTATCTGTGTGTGTGTGTGTGTTTAAAAAGGACACAAAGTAAGAAGCCATCCAGGAATTCTGCAAGGATATGTGTGTGTGTGTGTGTGTGTGTGTGTAAAAAGGACAGGAAGTCAGAAGCCCTCTAGGAATTTTCCAAAGGTATGAGTATCAGTGTGAGGAAGGGTGTGTGTGTGAGTGTGTGTGTAAAAAGGACACGAAGTCAGACCCCCAGAGATTATGCAAGTGTGTGCGTGTAACAAGGACATGACGTCAGAAGACCTCAAGAGATTCTGCAAGGGTGTGTGTGTGTGTGAGTGTGTGTAAAAAGGACACATGAAGTCAGAAACACTCCATAGTTTCTGCAAAGGTGTGTGTGTGTGTGTGTAAAAAGATCCTGAAGTCAGAAGCCATCTAGAGATTCTGCATGATGTGTGTGTGTGTGTGTTTGTAAAAAGGAGACCAAGTATGAAGCTCTCAAGAGATTCTGCAAGGTTTTATGTGTGTGAGTGTGTGCGTGTGTAATAAGGTCACAAATTCAGAAGCCCTCTAGAAATTCTGCAAGGGTGTGTGTGTGTGTGTGTGTGTGTTTGTAAAAAGGACACGAAGTCAGAAGACGACTATTGATTCTGCAAAAGTGTGTGTGTGTGTGTGTGTGTAAAAAGGACATGAAATCAGAAGCCCTCCAGAGGTTCTGTAAGGGTGTGTGTGTGTGTGTGTGTGTGTGTAAAAAGGACATGAAGTCAGAAGACCTCTATTGATTCTGCAATGGTGTGTTTGTGTGTGTGTGTGTGTAAAAAGGACATAAAGTCAGAATCATTGTAGAGTTCTGGAAGGGTGTATGTGTGTGTGTGTGTGTGTATAAAGGACACCAAGTCAGAAGCACTCTAGAGATCCTGCAAGAGTATGTCTTTGTGTGTGTGTGTGTGTGTGTTTGTGTGTGTGTGTAAAAAGGACATGTTGTTAGAAGTCCTCCACAGATTCTGCACAGGTGTGTGTATGTGTCTGTGTGCGTTTGTGTAAAAAGGATACCATATCAGAAACCGACTATTAATTCTGCAAAAGTGTGTGTGTGTGTAAAAAGGACATGGAGTCTGAAGCCATCCAGAGGTTCTGTAAGTGTGTGTGTGTGTGTGTGTGTAAACAGACACAAATTCAGAAACCCTCTAGATATTCTTCAAGTGTTTGTGTGTGTGTGTGTGTGTAAAAAGGACAGCAAGTCAGCCACCATCCAGAGATTCTACCAGGGTGTATGTGTGTTTGGTGTGTGTGTGTTTGTGTAAAAAGACACGAAGTCAGAAGCCCACTAGAGATTCTTCAAGGGTGTGTGTATGTGTGTATGTTTGTGTAAAAAGGACACAAAGTCAGAAGCCCTCCAGAGATTCTGCAAGGTTGTATGTGTGTGTGTGTGTTTGTGTGTGAGGGTAAAAATTACACGAAGTCAGAAGCCCAATATTGATTATGCAAAGGTCTGTGTGTGTGTGTGTGTGTGTTTGTTGTGTTTGAAATAAGTAAACCATATTAGAAGCCCTCCAGAGATTCTGCCAGAGTGTGTGTGTGTGTATGTGTGAAAACAACACGAAGTCAGAAAATGTCTGGAGATTCTACAAGGGTGTTTGTGTGTGTGTGTGTGTGTCAAAAGTACAGGAAGTCAGAAGCCCTCTAAAGATTCTGCAAGGGTGAGTATGTTGTGTTAAAAGGACATGAAATCAGAAGCCCTCTAGGTTTTCTGGAAAGGTATGAGTGTGAGAGTGAGGGAGTGTGTGTGTGTGTGTGTGTGTGTGTGTAATAAGGACATGAAATCAGAAGTCCTCCAGAGTGAGAGTGAGGGAGTGTGTGTGCAATAAGGACATGAAATCAGAAGTCCTCCAGAGATTCTACAAGTGTATGTGTGTGTGTGTGTGTGTTTAAAAAGGACACGAAGTCAGAAGGACTGCAGAGATTTGGCAAGAAAATGAGTTTGTGTGTGTGTGTGTGTGTGTGTGTGTGTGTGTGTGTGTAAAAAGGACATGAAGTCAGAATCCTTGTAGAGTTCTGGAAGGGTGTATGTGTGTGTGTGTGTGTATAAAGGACACCAAGTCAGAAGCACTCTAGAGATCCTGCAAGAGTATGTCTTTGTGTGTGTGTGTGTGTGTAAAAAGGACATGTTGTTAGAAGTCCTCCACAGATTCTGCACAGGTGTGTGTATGTGTCTGTGTGCGTGTGTGTAAAAAAGACACCAAGTCATAAGCCGACTATTGATTCTGCAAAAGTGTATGTGTGTGTGTGTGTGTGTGTGTGTGTGTGTAAAAAGGACATGGAGTCTGAAGCCGTCCAGAGGTTCTGTAAGTGTGTGTGTGTGTGTGTGTGTGTGAGTAAACAGACACAAATTCAAAAACCCTCTAGATATTCTTCAAGTGTTTGTGTGTGTGTGTGTGTGTGTGTGTAAAAAGGACAGCAAGTCAGCCACCATCCAGAGATTCTACCAAAGTGTATGTGTGTGTGGTGTGTGTGTGTGTTTGTGTAAAAAGACACGAAGTCAGAAGCCCTCTAGAGATTCTTCAAGGGTGTGTGTATGTTTGTGTAAAAAGGACACAAAATCAGAAGCCCTCCAGAGATTCTGCAAGGTTGTATGTGTGTGTGTGTGTGTGTGTAAAAAGTACACATGAAGTCAGAAACACTCCATAGTTTCTGCAAAGGTGTGTGTGTGTGTGTGTGTGTGTGTGTGTGTGTGTAAAGAAAAAAGTCAGAAACCCTCTAGAGATTCTGGAATGATGTGTTTGTGTGAGTGTGTGTGTGTGTGTATAAAGGACAAGAAATCAAAAGAACTCTAGAGATTGTGCAAGGTTGTGTGTCTGTGTGTGTGTATAAAAAGGACATGAAGACAGAAGCCCTGCAGGCATTATGCAAGCGTGTGAGTGTGTGTGTTCGTGTGTAAAAGGATAGGAATTTAGAATCGCTGTAGAGTTCCTGCAAGGATGTGTGTGTGTGTGTGTGTGTGTGTAAAAAGGACACGAAGTCTGAATCCCTCTAGAGATTCTGCAAGGGATGTGTGTGTGTGTGTGTGTTTATAAACGACATTTTAGAAGTCCTCCAAAGATTCTGCACAGGTGTGTGTATGTGTGTCTGTGTGCGTGTGTGTAAAAAGGACACCAAGTCAGAAGCCCTCTAGAGATCCTGCAAGGGTGTGTCTGTGTGTGTTTTAAGTATGTTTGTAAAAAGAACACGAAGTAAGAAACCCTCAAGTGATTTTGCAAGGGAATAAGTTTGAGTGTATGTGTATAAATTACATGACGTGAGATGAATTCCTGCGATTCTGCAAGGATGCATGTGTGTGTGTGTGTGTGTGTGTGTGTGTGTGTGTAAAAAGGACATGAAGTCAGAATCCTTGTAGAGTTCTGGAAGGGTGTATGTGTGTGTGTGTGTATAAAGGACACCAAGTCAGAAGCAATCTAGAGATCCTGCAAGAGTATGTCTTTGTGTGTGTGTGTGTGTGTAAAAAGGACATGTTGTTAGAAGTCCTCCACAGATTCTGCACAGGTGTGTGTATGGGTCTGTGTGCGTGTGTGTAAAAAGGACACCAAGTCAGAAGCCGACTATTGATTCTGCAAAAGTGTATGTGTGTGTCTGTGTGCGTGTGTGAAAAAAGGACACTAAGTCAGAAGCCGACTATTGATTCTGCAAAAAGTGTGTGTGTGTGTGTGTGTGAGTGTGTAAAAAGGACATGGAGTCTGAAGCCGTCCAGAGGTTCTGTAAGGGTGTGGATGTGTGTGTGTGTGTGTGTGTGTATGTGAAACGGACACACATTCAGAAACCCTCTAGATATTCTGCAAGGGTGTGTGTGTGTGTGTGTGTGTGTGTGTTTAAAAAGGACACAAAGTAAGAATCCATCCAGGAATTCTGCAAGGATGTGTGTGTGTGTGTGTGTGTGTATGTGTTTAACAAGGACATGACGTCAGAAGCCCTCTAGAGATTCTGGAAGTGTGTGTGTGTGTGTGTGTGTGTGTGTGTGTGTGTGTAAAAAGGACAAGAAATCAAAAGGACTCTAGAGATTGTGCAAGGTTGTGTGTCTGTGTGTGTGTATAAAAGGACATGAAGACAGAAGCCCTGCAGGCATTATGCAAGCGTGTGAGTGTGTGTGTGCGTGTGTAAAAGGATAGGAATTTAGAATCGCTGTAGAGTTCCTGCAAGGATGTGTGTGTGTGTGTGTGTGTGTAAAAAGGACACGAAGTCTGAATCCCTCTAGAGATTCTGCAATGGATATGTGTGTGTTTATAAACGACATTTTAGAAGTCCTCCAAAGATTCTGCACAGGTGTGTGTATGTGTGTCTGTGTGCGTGTGTGTAAAAAGGACACCAAGTCAGAAGCACTCTAGAGATCCTGCAAGGGTGTGTCTGTGTGTGTTTTAAGTATGTTTGTAAAAAGAACACGAAGTAAGAAACCCTCAAGTGATTTTGCAAGGGAATGAGTTTGAGTGTGTATGTGTATGTGTATAAACTCCATGACGTGAGATGAATTCCTGCGATTCTGCAAGGATGCATGTATGTGTGTGTGTGTGTGTGTGTGTGTGTGTGTAAAAAGAACACGAAGTCAGAAGCATTCCAGAGACTCTGCAAGGGTGCGTGCATGTCTGTGTGTGTGTGTGTGTGTGTGCGTAAAAAGAACACGAAGTCCGAAGCCCTCTAGAATTTCTGCAAGGGTGTGTGTATCTGTGTGTGTGTGTGTGTGTGTGTGTGTGTGTTTAAAAAGGACACAAAGTAAGAAGCCATCCAGGAATTCTGCAAGGATGTGTGTGTGTGTGTGTGTGTGTGTAAAAAGGACAGGAAGTCAGAAGCCCTCTAGGAATTTTCCAAAGGTATGAGTATCAGTGTGAGGGAGGGTGTGTGTGTGAGTGTGTGTGTGTAAAAAGGACACGAAGTCAGAAGCCCTCCAGAGATTATTCAAGTGTGTGTGTGTGTGTGTGTGTGTTTAACAAGGACATGACGTCAGAAGGCCTCAAGAGATTCTGCAAGGGTGTGTGTGTGAGTGTGTGTAAAAAGGACACATGAAGTCAGAAACACTCCATAGTTTCTGCAAAGGTGTGTGTGTGTGTGTGTGTGTGTGTGTAAAAAGATCCTGAAGTCAGAAGCCATCTAGAGATTCTGCCATGATGTGTGTGTGTTTTTGTAAAAAGGAGACCAAGTATGAAGCTCTCAAGAGATTCTGCAAGGTTTTATGTGTGTGAGTGTGTGCGTGTGTAATAAGGTCACAAAGTCAGAAGCCCTCTAGAAATTCTGCAAGGTCGTTTGTGTGGGGGGGTGTTTGTAAAAAGGACATGAAATCAGAAGCCCTCCAGAGGTTCTGTAAGGGTGTGTGTGTGTGTCTGTTTAAAAAGGACATGAAGTCAGAAGCCCTCTATTGATTCTGCAATGGTGTGTTTGTGTGTGAGTGTGTGTGTGTAAAAAGGACATGAAGTCAGAATCTTTGTAGAGTTCTGGAAGGGTGTATGTGCGTGTGTGTGTATACAGGACACCAAGTCAGAAGCACTCTAGAGATCCTGGAAGAGTATGTCTTTGTGTGTGTGTGTGTGTGTGTGCAAAAAGGACATGTTGTTAGAAGTCCTCCACAGATTCTGCACAGGTGTGTGTATGTGTCTGTGTGCGTGTGTGTAAAAAAGACACCAAGTCATAAGCCGACTATTGATTCTGCAAAAGTGTATGTGTGTGTGTGTGTGTGTGTGTGTGTGTGTAAAAAGGACATGGAGTCTGAAGCCGTCCAGAGGTTCTGTAAGTGTGTGTGTGTGTGTGTGTGTGTGTGAGTAAACAGACACAAATTCAAAAACCCTCTAGATATTCTTCAAGTGTTTGTGTGTGTGTGTGTGTGTATGTGTGTGTAAAAAGGATAGCAAGTCAGCCACCATCCAGAGATTCTACCAAAGTGTATGTGTGTGTGGTGTGTGTGTGTGTTTGTGTAAAAAGACACGAAGTCAGAAGCCCTCTAGAGATTCTTCAAGGGTGTGTGTATGTGTGTATGTTTGTGTAAAAAGGACACAAAATCAGAAGCCCTCCAGAGATTCTGCAAGGTTGTATGTGTGTGTGTGTGTGTGTGTGTAAAAAGTACACATGAAGTCAGAAACACTCCATAGTTTCTGCAAAGGTGTGTGTGTGTGTGTGTGTGTGTGTGTGTGTGTGTGTAAAGAAAAAAGTCAGAAACCCTCTAGAGATTCTGGAATGATGTGTTTGTGTGAGTGTGTGTGTGTGTGTATAAAGGACAAGAAATCAAAAGAACTCTAGAGATTGTGCAAGGTTGTGTGTCTGTGTGTGTGTATAAAAAGGACATGAAGACAGAAGCCCTGCAGGCATTATGCAAGCGTGTGAGTGTGTGTGTTCGTGTGTAAAAGGATAGGAATTTAGAATCGCTGTAGAGTTCCTGCAAGGATGTGTGTGTGTGTGTGTGTGTGTGTAAAAAGGACACGAAGTCTGAATCCCTCTAGAGATTCTGCAAGGGATGTGTGTGTGTGTGTGTGTTTATAAACGACATTTTAGAAGTCCTCCAAAGATTCTGCACAGGTGTGTGTATGTGTGTCTGTGTGCGTGTGTGTAAAAAGGACACCAAGTCAGAAGCCCTCTAGAGATCCTGCAAGGGTGTGTCTGTGTGTGTTTTAAGTATGTTTGTAAAAAGAACACGAAGTAAGAAACCCTCAAGTGATTTTGCAAGGGAATAAGTTTGAGTGTATGTGTATAAATTACATGACGTGAGATGAATTCCTGCGATTCTGCAAGGATGCATGTGTGTGTGTGTGTGTGTGTGTGTGTGTGTGTGTGTGTGTGTGTAAAAAGGACATGAAGTCAGAATCCTTGTAGAGTTCTGGAAGGGTGTATGTGTGTGT
>NW_027458147.1:67500-77500 GCF_050624435.1 Tenrec ecaudatus | reverse complement strand
TCCTCCAGAGTGAGAGTGAGGGAGTGTGTGTGTGTGTGTGTGTAATAAGGACATGAAATCAGAAGTCCTCCAGAGATTCTACAAGTGTATGTGTGTGTGTGTGTGTGTGTGTGTGTGTGTGTGTGTGTGTGTGTTTAAAAAGGACACGAAGTCAGAAGGACTGCAGAGATTTGGCAAGAAAATGAGTTTGGAGTGTGTGTGTGTGTGTGTGTGTGTTTAAAAATGACACAAAGTAAGAATCCATCCAGGAATTCTGCAAGGATGTGTGTGTGTGTGTGGGTGTGTGTGTGTGTGTGTGTGTAAAAAGGTAAGGAAGTCAGAAGCCCTCTAGGAATTTTCCAAAGGTATGAGTATCAGTGTGAGGGAGGGTGTGTGTGAGTGTGTGTGTGTGTAAAAAGGACACGAAGTCAGACCCCCCACAGATTATGCAAGTGCGTGTGTGTATGTGTGTGTAACAAGGACATGACGTCAGAAGCCCTCAAGAGATTCTGCAAGGGTGTGTGTGTGTGAGAGTGTGTGTAAAAAGGACACATGAAGTCAGAAACACTCCATAGTTTCTGCAAAGGTGTGTGTGTAAAAAGATCCTGAAGTCAGAAGCCATCTAGAGATTCTGCCATGATGTGTGTGTGTGTGTATTTGTAAAAAGGAGACCAAGTATGAAGCTCTCAAGAGATTCTGCAAGGTTTTATGTGTGTGAGTGTGTGCGTGTGTAATAAGGTCACAAATTCAGAAGCCCTCTAGAAATTCTGCAAGGACGTTGTGGGTATTTGTAAAAAGGACACGAAGTCAGAAGCCGACTATTGATTCTGCAAAAGTGTGTGTTTGTGTGTGTGTGTGTGTGTGTGTGTGTGTAAAAAGGACATGAAGTCAGAACCCTTGTAGAGTTCTGGAAGGGTGTATGTGTGTGTGTGTGTATAAAGGACACCAAGTCAGAAGCACTCTAGAGATCCTGCAAGAGTATGTCTTGTGTGTGTGTGTGTGTGTGTGTGTGTGTGTAAAAAGGACATGTTGTTAGAAGTCCTCCACAAATTCTGCAAAGGTGTGTGTATGTGTTTGTGTGCGTGTGTGTAAAAAGGATACCAAGTCAGAAGCCGACTATTGATTCTGCAAAAGTGTGTGTGTGTGTGTGTGTGTGTGTGTGTGTGAGTAAAAAGGACATGGAGTCTGAAGCCGTCCAGAGGTTCTGTAAGTGTGTGTGTGTGTAAACAGACATAAATTCAGAAACCCTCTAGATATTCTTCAAGTGTTTGTGTGTGTGTGTGTGTGTGTGTGTGTGTAAAAAGGACAGCAAGTCAGCCACCATCCAGAGATTCTACCAGGGTGTATGTGTGTTTGGTGTGTGTGTGTGTTTGTGTAAAAATACACGAAGTCAGAAGCCCTCTAGAGATTCTTCAAGGGTGTGTGTATGTGTGTATGTTTGTGTAAAAAGGACACAAAGTCAGAAGCCCTCCAGAGATTCTGCAAGGTTGTATGTGTGTGTGTGTGTTTGTGTGTGAGGGTAAAAATTACACGAAGTCAGAAGCCCAATATTGATTATGCAAAGGTCTGTGTGTGTGTGTTTTTTGTGTTTGAAATAAGTAAACCATATTAGAAGCCCTCCAGAGATTCTGCCAGAGTGTGTGTGTGTGTGTGTATGTGTGAAAACAACACGAAGTCAGAAAATGTCTGGAGATTCTGCAAGGGTGTCTGTGTGTGTCAAAAGTACAGGAAGTCAGAAGCCCTCTAGAGATTCTGCAAGGGTGAGTGTGTTGTGTTAAAAGGACACGAAATCAGAAGCCCTCTAGGTTTTCTGGAAAGGTATGAGTGTGAGAGTGAGGGAGTGTGTGTGTGTGTGTGTGTGTGTGTGTGTAATAAGGACATGAAATCAGAAGTCCTCCAGAGTGAGAGTGAGGGAGTGTGTGTGTGTGTGTGTGTGTAATAAGGACATGAAATCAGAAGTCCTCCAGAGATTCTACAAGTGTATGTGTGTGTGTGTGTGTGTGTTTAAAAAGGACACGAAGTCAGAAGGACTGCAGAGATTTTGCAAGAAAATGAGTTTGGAGTGTGTGTGTGTGTGTGTGTTTAAAAATGACACAAAGTAAGAATCCATCCAGGAATTCTGCAAGGATGTGTGTGAGTGTGTGTGTGTGTGTGTGTGTGTATAAAAAGGTAAGGAAGTCAGAAGCCCTCTAGGAATTTTACAAAGGTATGAGTATCAGTGTGAGGGAGGGTGTGTGTGTGAGTGTGTGTGTGTAAAAAGGATACGAAGTCATACCCCCCAGAGATTATGCAAGTGTGTGTTTGTGTAACAAGGACATGACGTCAGAAGCCCTCAAGAGATTCTGCAAGGGTGTGTGTGTGTGAGAGAGTGTGTGTAAAAAGGACACATGAAGTCAGAAACACTCCATAGTTTCTGCAAAGGTGTGTGTGTGTGTGTGTGTGTAAAAAGATCCTGAAGTCAGAAGCCCTCAAGAGATTCTGCAAGGGTGTGTGTGTGTGAGAGAGTGTGTGTAAAAAGGACACATGAAGTCAGAAACACTCCATAGTTTCTGCAAAGGTGTGTGTGTGTGTGTGTGTGTAAAAAGATCCTGAAGTCAGAAGCCATCTAGAGATTCTGCCATGATGTGTGTGTGTGTTTGTAAAAAGGAGACCAAGTATGAAGCTCTCAAGAGATTCTGCAAGGTTTTATGTGTGTGAGTGTGTGCGTGTGTAATAAGGTCACAAATTCAGAAGCCCTCTAGAATTTCTGCAAGGGCGTGTGTGTGTGTGGGTGTTTGTAAAAAGGACACGAAGTCAGAAACCGACTATTGATTCTGCAAAAGTGTGTGTGTGTGTGTGTGTGTGTGTGAAAAAAGGACATGAAATCAGAAGCCCTCCAGAGGATCTGTAAGG
The DNA here is from genome assembly GCF_050624435.1 of Tenrec ecaudatus. Lineage (NCBI taxonomy): Eukaryota > Metazoa > Chordata > Mammalia > Afrosoricida > Tenrecidae > Tenrec > Tenrec ecaudatus. The sequence goes on along the minus strand of NW_027458147.1, from coordinate 74,629 downwards.
GTGTGTGTGTGTGTGTATAAAAAAGACATGAAGTCAGAAGCCCTCTATTGATTCTGCAATGGTGTGTTTGTGTGTGTGTGTGTGTGTGTGTGTAAAAAGGACATGAAATCAGAATCATTGTAGAGTTCTGGAAGGGTGTATGTGTGTGTGTGTATAAAGGACACCAAGTCAGAAGCACTCTAGAGATCCTGCAAGAGTATGTCTTTGTGTGTGTGTATGTGTGTGTGTGTGTAAAAAGGACATGTTGTTAGAAGTCCTCCACAGATTCTGCACAGGTGTGTGTATGTGTCTGTGTGCGTGTGTGTAAAAAAGACACCAAGTCAGAAGCCGACTATTGATTCTGCAAGTGTATGTGTGTGTGTGTGTGTGTGTGTGTAAAAAGGACATGGAGTCTGAAGCTGTCCAGAGGTTCTGTAAGGGTGTGTGTGTGTGTGTGTGTAAACAGACACAAATTCAGAAACCCTCTAGATATTCTGCAAGGGTGTTTGTGTGTGTGTGTGTGTGTGTGTGTGTGTGTGTAAAAAGGACAGCAAGTCAGCCACCATCCAGAGATTCTACCAGGGTGTATGTGTGTTTGGTGTGTGTGTGTTTGTGTAAAAAGACACGAAGTCAGAAGCCCTCTAGAGATTCTTCAAGGGTGTGTGTATGTGTGTATGTTTGTGTAAAAAGGACACAAAGTCAGAAGCCCTCCAGAGATTCGGCAAGGTTGTATGTGTGTGTGTGTGTTTGTGTGTGAGGGTAAAAATTACACGAAGTCAGAAACCCAATATTGGTTATGCAAAGGTCTGTGTGTGTGTGTTTGTTGTGTTTGAAATAAGTAAACCATATTAGAAGCCCTCCAGAGATTCTGCCAGAGTGTGTGTGTGTGTGTGTATGTGTGAAAACAACACGAAGTCAGAAAATGTCTGGAGATTCTGCAAGGGTGTCTGTGTGTGTCAAAAGTACAGGAAGTCAGAAGCCCTCTAGAGATTCTGCAAGGGTGAGTGTGTTGTGTTAAAAGGACACGAAATCAGAAGCCCTCTAGGTTTTCTGGAAAGGTATGAGTGTGAGAGTGAGGGAGTGTGTGTGTGTGTGTGTGTGTGTGTGTAATAAGGACATGAAATCAGAAGTCCTCCAGAGTGAGAGTGAGGGAGTGTGTGCGTGTGTGTGTGTGTGTAATAAGGACATGAAATCAGAAGTCCTCCAGAGATTCTACAAGTGTATGTGTGTGTGTGTGTGTGTTTAAAAAGGACACGAAGTCAGAAGGACTGCAGAGATTTTGCAAGAAAATGAGTTTGGAGTGTGTGTGTGTGTGTGTGTGTGTGTGTGTTTAAAAATGACACAAAGTAAGAATCCATCCAGGAATTCTGCAAGGATGTGTGTGAGTGTGTGTGTGTGTGTGTGTGTGTATAAAAAGGTAAGGAAGTCAGAAGCCCTCTAGGAATTTTACAAAGGTATGAGTATCAGTGTGAGGGAGGGTGTGTGTGTGGGTGTTTGTAAAAAGGACACAAAGTCAGAAACCGACTATTGATTCTGCAAAAGTGTGTGTGTGTGTGTGTGTGTGTGTGTGTGTGAAAAAAGGACATGAAATCAGAAGCCCTCCAGAGGTTCTGTAAGGGTGTGTGTGTGTGTGTGTATAAAAAAGACATGAAGTCAGAAGCCCTCTATTGATTCTGCAATGGTGTGTTTGTGTGTGTGTGTGTGTGTGTGTGTGTGTAAAAAGGACATGAAATCAGAATCATTGTGGAGTTCTGGAAGGGTGTATGTGTGTGTGTGTGTGTATAAAGGACACCAAGTCAGAAGCACTCTAGAGATCCTGCAAGAGTATGTCTTTGTGTGTGTGTGTGTGTGTGTGTGTGTGTAAAAAGGACATGTTGTTAGAAGTCCTCCACAGATTCTGCACAGGTGTGTGTATGTGTCTGTGTGCGTGTGTGTAAAAAAGACACCAAGTCAGAAGCCGACTATTGATTCTGCAAGTGTATGTGTGTGTGTGTGTGTGTGTGTGTGTAAAAAGGACATGGAGTCTGAAGCTGTCCAGAGGTTCTGTAAGGGTGTGTGTGTGTGTGTGTGTGTGTGTAAACAGACACAAATTCAGAAACCCTCTAGATATTCTGCAAGGGTGTTTGTGTGTGTGTGTGTGTGTGTGTGTGTGTAAAAAGGACAGCAAGTCAGCCACCATCCAGAGATTCTACCAGGGTGTATGTGTGTTTGGTGTGTGTGTGTTTGTGTAAAAAGACACGAAGTCAGAAGCCCTCTAGAGATTCTTCAAGGGTGTGTGTATGTGTGTATGTTTGTGTAAAAAGGACACAAAGTCAGAAGCCCTCCAGAGATTCTGCAAGGTTGTATGTGTGTGTGTGTGTTTGTGTGTGAGGGTAAAAATTACACGAAGTCAGAAGCCCAATATTGATTATGCAAAGGTCTGTGTGTGTGTGTTTGTTGTGTTTGAAATAAGTAAACCATATTAGAAGCCCTCCAGTGATTCTGCCAGAGTGTGTGTGTGTGTATGTGTGAAAACAACACGAATCAGAAAATGTCTGGAGATTCTGCAAGGGTGTTTGTGTGTGTGTGTGTCAAAAGTACAGGAAGTCAGAAGCCCTCTAGAGATTCTGCAAGGGTGAGTGTGTTGTGTTAAAAGGACATGAAATCAGAAGCCCTCTAGGTTTTCTGGAAAGGTATCAGTGTGAGAGTGAGGGAGTGTGTGTGTGTGTGTGTGTGTGTGTGTAAAAAGGACATGAAATCAGAAGTCCTCCAGAGATTCTACAAGTGTGTGTGTGTGTGTGTGTGCGTGTTTAAAAAGGACACGAAGTCAGAAGGACTGCAGAGATTTGGCAAGAAAATGAATTTGTGTGTGTTTGTGTGTGTGTGTGTGTGTAAAAAGGACATGAAGTCAGAATCCTTGTAGAGTTCTGGAAGGGTGTATGTGTGTGTGTGTATAAAGGACACCAAGTCAGAAGCACTCTAGAGATCCTGCAAGAGTATATCTTTGTGTGTGTGTGTGTGTGTGTGTGTGTGTGTGTAAAAAGGACATGAAATCAGAAGTCCTCCAGAGATTCTACAAGTGTGTGTGTGGTGTGTGTGTGTTTAAAAAGGACACGAAGTCAGAAGGACTGCAGAGATTTGGCAAGAAAATGAATTTGTGTGTGTGTGTGTGTGTGTGTGTAAAAAGGACATGAAGTCAGAATCCTTGTAGAGTTCTGGAAGGGTGTATGTGTGTGTGTGTATAAAGGACACCAAGTCAGAAGCACTCTAGAGATCCTGCAAGAGTATATCTTTGTGTGTGTGTGTGTGTGTGTGTGTGTGTGTGTGTAAAAAGGACATGTTGTTAGAAGTCCTCCACAGATTCTGCACAGGTGTGTGTATGTGTGTCTGTCTGCGTGTGTGTAAAAAGGATACCAAGTCAGAAGCCGACTATTGATTCTGGAAAAGTGTGTGTGTGTGTGTGTGTGTGTGTGTGTGTAAAAAGGACATGGAATCTGAAGCCGTCCAGAGGTTCTGTAAGGGTGTGTGTGTGTGTGTGTACAACAGACACAAATTCAGAAACCCTCTAGATATTCTGCAAGGGTTTGTGTGTGTGTGTGTGTGTGTGTGTGTGTGTAAAAAGGACAGCAAGTCAGCCACCATCCAGAGATTTTACAAGGGTATATGTGTGTGTGGTGTGTGTGTGTTTGTGTAAAAAGACACGAAGTCAGAAGCCCTCTAGAGATTCTTCAAGGGTGTGTGTATGTGTGTATGTTTGTGTAAAAATGACACAAAGTCAGAAGCCCTCCAGAGATTCTGCAAGGTTGTATGTGTGTGTGTGTGTGTGTGTGTGTAAAAAGGACACATGAAATCAGAAACACTCCATAGTTTCTGCAAAGGTGTGTGTGTGTGTGTGTGTGTGTGTAAAAAGGACAAGAAATCAAAAGGACTCTAGAGATTGTGCAAGGTTGTGTGCCTGTGTGTGTGTATAAAAAGGACATGAAGACAGAAGCCCTGCAGGCATTATGCAAGCGTGTGAGTGTGTAAAAGGATAGGAATTTAGAATCGCTGTAGAGTTCCTGCAAGGATGTGTGTGTGTGTGTGTGTGTGTGTGTAAAAAGGACACGAAGTCTGAATCCCTCTAGAGATTCTGCAAGGGATGTGTGTGTGTGTGTGTTTATAAACGACATTTTAGAAGTCCTCCAAAGATTCTGCACAGGTGTGTGTATGTGTGTCTGTGTGCGTGTGTGTAAAAAGCACACGAAGTCAGAAGCCCTCTAGAGATCCTGCAAGGGTGTGTCTGTGTGTGTGTGTATGTTTGTAAAAAGAACACAAAGTAAGAAACCCTCAAGTGATTTTGCAAGGGAATGAGTTTGAGTGTGTATGTGTATGTGTATAAATTACATGACGTGAGATGAATTCCTGCGATTCTGCAAGGATGCATGTATGTGTGTGTGTGTGTGTGTGTGTGTGTGTGTAAAAAGAACACGAAGTCAGAAGCATTCCAGAGACTCTGCAAGGGTGCGTGCATGTCTGTGTGTGTGTGTGTGTGCGTGCGTAAAAAGAACACGAAGTCCGAAGCCCTATAGAATTTCTGCAAGGGTGTGTGTATCTGTGTGTGTGTGTGTAAAAAGGACAGGAAGTCAGAAGCCCTCTAGGAATTTTCCAAAGGTATGAGTATCAGTGTGAGGTAGGGTGTGTGTGTGAGTGTGTGTGTAAAAAGGACACGAAGTCAGACCCCCAGAGATTATGCAAGTGTGTGCGTGTAACAAGGACATGACGTCAGAAGACCTCAAGAGATTCTGCAAGGGTGTGTGTGTGTGAGTGTGTGTAAAAAGGACACATGAAGTCAGAAACACTCCATAGTTTCTGCAAAGGTGTGTGTGTGTGTGTGTGTAAAAAGATCCTGAAGTCAGAAGCCATCTAGAGATTCTGCATGATGTGTGTGTGTGTGTTTGTAAAAAGGAGACCAAGTATGAAGCTCTCAAGAGATTCTGCAAGGTTTTATGTGTGTGAGTGTGTGCGTGTGTAATAAGGTCACAAATTCAGAAGCCCTCTAGAAATTCTGCAAGGGTGTGTGTGTGTGTGTGTGTTTGTAAAAAGGACACGAAGTCAGAAGCCGACTATTGATTCTGCAAAAGTGTGTGTGTGTGTGTGTGTGTGTGTGTGTAAAAAGGACATGAAATCAGAAGCCCTCCAGAGGTTCTGTAAGGGTGTGTGTGTGTGTGTGTGTGTGTAAAAAGGACATGAAGTCAGAAGACCTCTATTGATTCTGCAATGGTGTGTTTGTGTGTGTGTGTGTGTGTGTGTAAAAAGGACATAAAGTCAGAATCACTGTAGAGTTCTGGAAGGGTGTATGTGTGTATGTGTGTATAAAGGACACCAAGTCAGAAGCACTCTAGAGATCCTGCAAGAGTATGTCTTTGTGTGTGTGTGTGTGTGTGTGTGTGTGTAAAAAGGACATGTTGTTAGAAGTCCTCCACAGATTCTGCACAGGTGTGTGTATGTGTCTGTGTGCGTGTGTGTAAAAAGGATACCATATCAGAAACCGACTATTGATTCTGCAAAAGTGTGTGTGTGTGTAAAAAGGACATGGAGTCTGAAGCCGTCCAGAGGTTCTGTAAGGGTGTGTGTGTGTGTGTGTGTGTAAACAGACACAAATTCAGAAACCCTCTAGATATTCTGCAAGGGTGTTTGTGTGTGTGTGTGTGTGTGTGTGTGTAAAAAGGACAGCAAGTCAGCCACCATCCAGAGATTCTACCAGGGTGTATGTGTGTTTGGTGTGTGTGTGTTTGTGTAAAAAGACACGAAGTCAGAAGCCCTCTACAGATTCTTCAAGGGTGTGTGTATGTGTGTATGTTTGTGTAAAAAGAACACAAAGTCAGAAGCCCTCCAGAGATTCTGCAAGGTTGTATGTGTGTGTGTGTGTGTGTGTGTGTGCGTTTGTGTGTGAGGGTAAAAATTACACGAAGTCAGAAGCCCAATATTGATTATGCAAAGGTCTGTGTGTGTGTGTGTGTTTGTTGTGTTTGAAATAAGTAAACCATATTAGAAGCCCTCCAGAGATTCTACCAGAGTGTGTGTGTGTGTATGTGTGAAAACAACACGAAGTCAGAAAATATCTGGAGATTCTGCAAGGGTGTTTGTGTGTGTGTGTGTCAAAAGTACAGGAAGTCAGAAGCCCTCTAGAGATTCTGCAAGGGTGAGTGTGTTGTGTTAAAAGGACATGAAATCAGAAGCCCTCTAGGTTTTCTGGAAAGGTATGAGTGTGAGAGTGAGGGAGTGTGTGTGTGTGTGTGTGTAAAAAGGACATGAAATCAGAAGTCCTCCAGAGATTCTGCAAGTGTGTGTGTGTGTGTGTGTGTTTAAAAAGGACACGAAGTCAGAAGGACTGCAGAGATTTGGCAAGAAAATTAATGTGTGTGTGTGTGTGTGTGTGTGTGTGTGTGTGTGTAAAAAGAACATGATATCAGAATCCTTGTAGAGTTCTGGAAGGGTGTATGTGTGTGTGTGTATAAAGGACACCAAGTCAGAAGCACTCTAGAGATCCTGCAAGAGTATATCTTTGTGTGTGTGTGTGTGTGTGTGTGTGTGTGTGTGTGTAAAAAGGACATGTTGTTAGAAGTCCTCCACAGATTCTGCACAGGTGTGTGTATGTGTGTCTGTCTGCGTGTGTGTAAAAAGGATACCAAGTCAGAAGCCGACTATTGATTCTGGAAAAGTGTGTGCGTGTGTGTGTGTGTGTGTGTAAAAAGGACATGGAATCTGAAGCCGTCCAGAGGTTCTGTAAGGGTGTGTGTGTATGTGTACAACAGACACAAATTCAGAAACCCTCTAGATATTCTGCAAGGGTTTGTGTGTGTGTGTGTGTGTGTGTGTGTGTGTGTGTGTGTGTAAAAAGGACAGCAAGTCAGCCACCATCCAGAGATTCTACAAGGGTGTATGTGTGTGTGGTGTGTGTGTGTTTGTGTAAAAAGACACGAAGTCAGAAGCCCTCTAGAGATTCTTCAAGGGTGTGTGTATGTGTGTATGTTTGTGTAAAAATGACACAAAGTCAGAAGCCCTCCAGAGATTCTGCAAGGTTGTATGTGTGTGTTTGTGTGTGAGGGTAAAAATTACACGAAGTCAGAAGCCCAATATTGATTATGCAAAGGTCTGTGTGTGTGTGTTTGTTGTGTTTGAAATAAGTAAA
>NW_027458147.1:60000-62500 GCF_050624435.1 Tenrec ecaudatus | reverse complement strand
TTAAAAAGGACACGAAGTCAGAAGGACTGCAGAGATTTGGCAAGAAAATGAATTTGTGTGTGTTTGTGTGTGTGTGTGTGTGTAAAAAGGACATGAAGTCAGAATCCTTGTAGAGTTCTGGAAGGGTGTATGTGTGTGTGTGTATAAAGGACACCAAGTCAGAAGCACTCTAGAGATCCTGCAAGAGTATATCTTTGTGTGTGTGTGTGTGTGTGTGTGTGTGTGTAAAAAGGACATGAAATCAGAAGTCCTCCAGAGATTCTACAAGTGTGTGTGTGGTGTGTGTGTGTTTAAAAAGGACACGAAGTCAGAAGGACTGCAGAGATTTGGCAAGAAAATGAATTTGTGTGTGTGTGTGTGTGTGTGTGTAAAAAGGACATGAAGTCAGAATCCTTGTAGAGTTCTGGAAGGGTGTATGTGTGTGTGTGTATAAAGGACACCAAGTCAGAAGCACTCTAGAGATCCTGCAAGAGTATATCTTTGTGTGTGTGTGTGTGTGTGTGTGTGTGTGTAAAAAGGACATGTTGTTAGAAGTCCTCCACAGATTCTGCACAGGTGTGTGTATGTGTGTCTGTCTGCGTGTGTGTAAAAAGGATACCAAGTCAGAAGCCGACTATTGATTCTGGAAAAGTGTGTGTGTGTGTGTGTGTGTGTGTGTGTGTGTAAAAAGGACATGGAATCTGAAGCCGTCCAGAGGTTCTGTAAGGGTGTGTGTGTGTGTGTGTACAACAGACACAAATTCAGAAACCCTCTAGATATTCTGCAAGGGTTTGTGTGTGTGTGTGTGTGTGTGCGTGTGTGTGTGTAAAAAGGACAGCAAGTCAGCCACCATCCAGAGATTTTACAAGGGTATATGTGTGTGTGGTGTGTGTGTGTTTGTGTAAAAAGACACGAAGTCAGAAGCCCTCTAGAGATTCTTCAAGGGTGTGTGTATGTGTGTATGTTTGTGTAAAAATGACACAAAGTCAGAAGCCCTCCAGAGATTCTGCAAGGTTGTATGTGTGTGTGTGTGTGTGTGTGTGTAAAAAGGACACATAAAATCAGAAACACTCCATAGTTTCTGCAAAGGTGTGTGTGTGTGTGTGTGTGTGTAAAAAGGACAAGAAATCAAAAGGACTCTAGAGATTGTGCAAGGTTGTGTGCCTGTGTGTGTGTATAAAAAGGACATGAAGACAGAAGCCCTGCAGGCATTATGCAAGCGTGTGAGTGTGTAAAAGGATAGGAATTTAGAATCGCTGTAGAGTTCCTGCAAGGATGTGTGTGTGTGTGTGTGTGTGTGTGTGTAAAAAGGACACGAAGTCTGAATCCCTCTAGAGATTCTGCAAGGGATGTGTGTGTGTGTGTTTATAAACGACATTTTAGAAGTCCTCCAAAGATTCTGCACAGGTGTGTGTATGTGTGTCTGTGTGCGTGTGTGTAAAAAGCACACCAAGTCAGAAGCCCTCTAGAGATCCTGCAAGGGTGTGTCTGTGTGTGTGTGTATGTTTGTAAAAAGAACACAAAGTAAGAAACCCTCAAGTGATTTTGCAAGGGAATGAGTTTGAGTGTGTATGTGTATGTGTATAAATTACATGACGTGAGATGAATTCCTGCGATTCTGCAAGGATGCATGTATGTGTGTGTGTGTGTGTGTGTGTGTGTGTAAAAAGAACACGAAGTCAGAAGCATTCCAGAGACTCTGCAAGGGTGCGTGCATGTCTGTGTGTGTGTGTGTGTGCGTGCGTAAAAAGAACACGAAGTCCGAAGCCCTATAGAATTTCTGCAAGGGTGTGTGTATCTGTGTGTGTGTGTGTAAAAAGGACAGGAAGTCAGAAGCCCTCTAGGAATTTTCCAAAGGTATGAGTATCAGTGTGAGGTAGGGTGTGTGTGTGAGTGTGTGTGTAAAAAGGACATGAAGTCAGACCCCCAGAGATTATGCAAGTGTGTGCGTGTAACAAGGACATGACGTCAGAAGACCTCAAGAGATTCTGCAAGGGTGTGTGTGTGTGAGTGTGTGTAAAAAGGACACATGAAGTCAGAAACACTCCATAGTTTCTGCAAAGGTGTGTGTGTGTGTGTGTAAAAAGATCCTGAAGTCAGAAGCCATCTAGAGATTCTGCATGATGTGTGTGTGTGTGTTTGTAAAAAGGAGACCAAGTATGAAGCTCTCAAGAGATTCTGCAAGGTTTTATGTGTGTGAGTGTGTGCGTGTGTAATAAGGTCACAAATTCAGAAGCCCTCTAGAAATTCTGCAAGGGTGTGTGTGTGTGTGTGTGTTTGTAAAAAGGACACGAAGTCAGAAGCCGACTATTGATTCTGCAAAAGTGTGTGTGTGTGTGTGTGTGTGTGTGTGTAAAAAGGACATGAAATCAGAAGCCCTCCAGAGGTTCTGTAAGGGTGTGTGTGTGTGTGTGTGTGTAAAAAGGACATGAAGTCAGAAGACCTCTATTGATTCTGCAATGGTGTGTTTGTGTGTGTGTGTGTGTGTGTGTAAAAAGGACATAAAGTCAGAATCACTGTA
>NW_027458147.1:27500-52500 GCF_050624435.1 Tenrec ecaudatus | reverse complement strand
TAAAAAGGATACCAAGTCAGAAGCCGACTATTGATTCTGCAAAAGTGTGTGTGTGTGTGTGTGTAAAAAGGACATGGAATCTGAAGCCGTCCAGAGGTTCTGTAAGGGTGTGTGTGTGTGTGTGTGTGTACAACAGACACAAATTCAGAAACCCTCTAGATATTCTGCAAGGGTTTGTGTGTGTGTGTGTGTGTGTGTGTAAAAAGGACAGCAAGTCAGCCACCATCCAGAGATTCTACAAGGGTGTATGTGTGTGTGGTGTGTGTGTGTTTGTGTAAAAAGACACGAAGTCAGAAGCCCTCTAGAGATTCTTCAAGGGTGTGTGTATGTGTGTATGTTTGTGTAAAAATGACACAAAGTCAGAAGCCCTCCAGAGATTCTGCAAGGTTGTATGTGTGTGTGTGTGTGTGTGTGTGTAAAAAGGACACATGAAATCAGAAACACTCCATAGTTTCTGCAAAGGTGTGTGTGTGTGTGTGTGTGTGTGTAAAAAGGACCAGAAATCAAAAGGACTCTAGAGATTGTGCAAGGTTGTGTGTCTGTGTGTGTGTATAAAAAGGACATGAAGACAGAAGCCCTGCAGGCATTATGCAAGCGTGTGAGTGTGTGTGTGCGTGTGTAAAAGGATAGGAATTTAGAATCGCTGTAGAGTTCCTGCAAGGATGTGTGTGTGTGTGTGTGTGTGTGTGTAAAAAGGACACGAAGTCTGAATCCCTCTAGAGTTTCTGCAAGGGATGTGTGTGTGTGTGTGTGTTTATAAACGACATTTTAGAAGTCCTCCAAAGATTCTGAACAGGTGTGTGTATGTGTGTCTGTGTGCGTGTGTGTAAAAAGGACACCAAGTCAGAAGCCCTCTAGAGATCCTGCAAGGGTGTGTCTGTGTGTGTGTGTATGTTTGTAAAAAGAACACAAAGTAAGAAACCCTCAAGTGATTTTGCAAGGGAATGAGTTTGAGTGTGTATGTGTATGTGTATAAATTACATGACGTTAAATGAATTCCTGCGATTCTGCAAGGATGCATGTATGTGTGTGTGTGTGTGTGTGTGTGTGTAAAAAGAACACGAAGTCAGAAGCATTCCAGAGACTCTGCAAGGGTGCATGCATGTCTGTGTGTGTGTGTGTGTGTGTGTGTGCGTGCGTAAAAAGAACACGAAGTCCGAAGCCCTCTAGAATTTCTGCAAGGGTGTGTGTATCTGTGTGTGTGTGTGTGTGTGTTTAAAAAGGACACAAAGTAAGAAGCCATCCAGGAATTCTGCAAGGATATGTGTGTGTGTGTGTGTGTGTGTGTGTAAAAAGGACAGGAAGTCAGAAGCCCTCTAGGAATTTTCCAAAGGTATGAGTATCAGTGTGAGGAAGGGTGTGTGTGTGAGTGTGTGTGTAAAAAGGACACAAAGTCAGACCCCCAGAGATTATGCAAGTGTGTGCGTGTAACAAGGACATGACGTCAGAAGACCTCAAGAGATTCTGCAAGGGTGTGTGTGTGTGTGAGTGTGTGTAAAAAGGACACATGAAGTCAGAAACACTCCATAGTTTCTGCAAAGGTGTGTGTGTGTGTGTGTAAAAAGATCCTGAAGTCAGAAGCCATCTAGAGATTCTGCATGATGTGTGTGTGTGTGTGTTTGTAAAAAGGAGACCAAGTATGAAGCTCTCAAGAGATTCTGCAAGGTTTTATGTGTGTGAGTGTGTGCGTGTGTAATAAGGTCACAAATTCAGAAGCCCTCTAGAAATTCTGCAAGGGTGTGTGTGTGTGTGTGTGTGTTTGTAAAAAGGACACGAAGTCAGAAGACGACTATTGATTCTGCAAAAGTGTGTGTGTGTGTGTGTGTGTGTGTAAAAAGGACATGAAATCAGAAGCCCTCCAGAGGTTCTGTAAGGGTGTGTGTGTGTGTGTGTGTGTGTAAAAAGGACATGAAGTCAGAAGACCTCTATTGATTCTGCAATGGTGTGTTTGTGTGTAAAAAGGACATAAAGTCAGAATCATTGTAGAGTTCTGGAAGGGTGTATGTGTGTGTGTGTGTGTGTATAAAGGACACCAAGTCAGAAGCACTCTAGAGATCCTGCAAGAGTATGTCTTTGTGTGTGTGTGTGTGTGTGTGTGTGTGTGTGTGTGTGTAAAAAGGACATGTTGTTAGAAGTCCTCCACAGATTCTGCACAGGTGTGTGTATGTGTCTGTGTGCGTTTGTGTAAAAAGGATACCATATCAGAAACCGACTATTAATTCTGCAAAAGTGTGTGTGTGTGTAAAAAGGACATGGAGTCTGAAGCCATCCAGAGGTTCTGTAAGTGTGTGTGTGTGTGTGTGTGTGTAAACAGACACAAATTCAGAAACCCTCTAGATATTCTTCAAGTGTTTGTGTGTGTGTGTGTGTGTAAAAAGGACAGCAAGTCAGCCACCATCCAGAGATTCTACCAGGGTGTATGTGTGTTTGGTGTGTGTGTGTTTGTGTAAAAAGACACGAAGTCAGAAGCCCACTAGAGATTCTTCAAGGGTGTGTGTATGTGTGTATGTTTGTGTAAAAAGGACACAAAGTCAGAAGCCCTCCAGAGATTCTGCAAGGTTGTATGTGTGTGTGTGTGTTTGTGTGTGAGGGTAAAAATTACACGAAGTCAGAAGCCCAATATTGATTATGCAAAGGTCTGTGTGTGTGTGTGTGTGTTTGTTGTGTTTGAAATAAGTAAACCATATTAGAAGCCCTCCAGAGATTCTGCCAGAGTGTGTGTGTGTGTATGTGTGAAAACAACACGAAGTCAGAAAATGTCTGGAGATTCTACAAGGGTGTTTGTGTTTGTGTGTGTGTGTCAAAAGTACAGGAAGTCAGAAGCCCTCTAGAGATTCTGCAAGGGTGAGTGTGTTGTGTTAAAAGGACACAAAATCAGAAGCCCTCTAGGTTTTCTGGAAAGGTATGAGTGTGAGAGTGAGGGAGTGTGTGTGTGTGTGTGTGTGTGTGTGTGTGTAATAAGGACATGAAATCAGAAGTCCTCCAGAGTGAGAGTGAGGGAGTGTGTGTGCAATAAGGACATGAAATCAGAAGTCCTCCAGAGATTCTACAAGTGTATGTGTGTGTGTGTGTGTGTTTAAAAAGGACACGAAGTCAGAAGGACTGCAGAGATTTGGCAAGAAAATGAGTTTGTGTGTGTGTGTGTGTGTGTGTGTGTGTGTGTAAAAAGGACATGAAGTCAGAATCCTTGTAGAGTTCTGGAAGGGTGTATGTGTGTGTGTGTGTGTATAAAGGACACCAAGTCAGAAGCACTCTAGAGATCCTGCAAGAGTATGTCTTTGTGTGTGTGTGTGTGTGTAAAAAGGACATGTTGTTAGAAGTCCTCCACAGATTCTGCACAGGTGTGTGTATGTGTCTGTGTGCGTGTGTGTAAAAAAGACACCAAGTCATAAGCCGACTATTGATTCTGCAAAAGTGTATGTGTGTGTGTGTGTGTGTGTGTGTGTGTAAAAAGGACATGGAGTCTGAAGCCGTCCAGAGGTTCTGTAAGTGTGTGTGTGTGTGTGTGTGTGTGAGTAAACAGACACAAATTCAAAAACCCTCTAGATATTCTTCAAGTGTTTGTGTGTGTGTGTGTGTGTGTGTGTAAAAAGGACAGCAAGTCAGCCACCATCCAGAGATTCTACCAAAGTGTATGTGTGTGTGGTGTGTGTGTGTGTTTGTGTAAAAAGACACGAAGTCAGAAGCCCTCTAGAGATTCTTCAAGGGTGTGTGTATGTGTGTATGTTTGTGTAAAAAGGACACAAAATCAGAAGCCCTCCAGAGATTCTGCAAGGTTGTATGTGTGTGTGTGTGTGTGTGTAAAAAGTACACATGAAGTCAGAAACACTCCATAGTTTCTGCAAAGGTGTGTGTGTGTGTGTGTGTGTGTAAAGAAAAAAGTCAGAAACCCTCTAGAGATTCTGGAATGATGTGTTTGTGTGAGTGTGTGTGTGTGTGTATAAAGGACAAGAAATCAAAAGAACTCTAGAGATTGTGCAAGGTTGTGTGTCTGTGTGTGTGTATAAAAAGGACATGAAGACAGAAGCCCTGCAGGCATTATGCAAGCGTGTGAGTGTGTGTGTTCGTGTGTAAAAGGATAGGAATTTAGAATCGCTGTAGAGTTCCTGCAAGGATGTGTGTGTGTGTGTGTGTGTGTGTGTGTAAAAAGGACACGAAGTCTGAATCCCTCTAGAGATTCTGCAAGGGATGTGTGTGTGTGTGTGTGTTTATAAACGACATTTTAGAAGTCCTCCAAAGATTCTGCACAGGTGTGTGTATGTGTGTCTGTGTGCGTGTGTGTAAAAAGGACACCAAGTCAGAAGCCCTCTAGAGATCCTGCAAGGGTGTGTCTGTGTGTGTTTTAAGTATGTTTGTAAAAAGAACACGAAGTAAGAAACCCTCAAGTGATTTTGCAAGGGAATAAGTTTGAGTGTATGTGTATAAATTACATGACGTGAGATGAATTCCTGCGATTCTGCAAGGATGCATGTGTGTGTGTGTGTGTGTGTGTGTGTGTGTGTGTGTGTGTGTGTGTAAAAAGGACATGAAGTCAGAATCCTTGTAGAGTTCTGGAAGGGTGTATGTGTGTGTGTGTGTATAAAGGACACCAAGTCAGAAGCAATCTAGAGATCCTGCAAGAGTATGTCTTTGTGTGTGTGTGTGTGTGTAAAAAGGACATGTTGTTAGAAGTCCTCCACAGATTCTGCACAGGTGTGTGTATGGGTCTGTGTGCGTGTGTGTAAAAAGGACACCAAGTCAGAAGCCGACTATTGATTCTGCAAAAGTGTATGTGTGTGTCTGTGTGCGTGTGTGAAAAAAGGACACTAAGTCAGAAGCCGACTATTGATTCTGCAAAAAGTGTGTGTGTGTGTGTGTGTGTGTGAGTGTGTAAAAAGGACATGGAGTCTGAAGCCGTCCAGAGGTTCTGTAAGGGTGTGGATGTGTGTGTGTGTGTGTGTGTGTGTGTATGTGAAACGGACACACATTCAGAAACCCTCTAGATATTCTGCAAGGGTGTGTGTGTGTGTGTGTGTGTGTGTGTTTAAAAAGGACACAAAGTAAGAATCCATCCAGGAATTCTGCAAGGATGTGTGTGTGTGTGTGTGTGTGTGTGTATGTGTTTAACAAGGACATGACGTCAGAAGCCCTCTAGAGATTCTGGAAGTGTGTGTGTGTGTGTGTGTGTGTGTGTGTAAAAAGGACAAGAAATCAAAAGGACTCTAGAGATTGTGCAAGGTTGTGTGTGTGTGTGTGTGTATAAAAGGACATGAAGACAGAAGCCCTGCAGGCATTATGCAAGCGTGTGAGTGTGTGTGTGCGTGTGTAAAAGGATAGGAATTTAGAATCGCTGTAGAGTTCCTGCAAGGATGTGTGTGTGTGTGTGTGTGTGTAAAAAGGACACGAAGTCTGAATCCCTCTAGAGATTCTGCAATGGATATGTGTGTGTTTATAAACGACATTTTAGAAGTCCTCCAAAGATTCTGTACAGGTGTGTGTATGTGTGTCTGTGTGCGTGTGTGTAAAAAGGACACCAAGTCAGAAGCCCTCTAGAGATCCTGCAAGGGTGTGTCTGTGTGTGTTTTAAGTATGTTTGTAAAAAGAACACGAAGTAAGAAACCCTCAAGTGATTTTGCAAGGGAATGAGTTTGAGTGTGTATGTGTATGTGTATAAACTCCATGACGTGAGATGAATTCCTGCGATTCTGCAAGGATGCATGCATGTGTGTGTGTGTGTGTGTGTGTGTAAAAAGGACATGTTGTTAGAAGTCCTCCACAGATTCTGCACAGGTGTGTGTATGTGTCTGTGTGCGTTTGTGTAAAAAGGATACCATATCAGAAACCGACTATTAATTCTGCAAAAGTGTGTGTGTGTGTAAAAAGGACATGGAGTCTGAAGCCATCCAGAGGTTCTGTAAGTGTGTGTGTGTGTGTGTGTGTGTGTGTGTAAACAGACACAAATTCAGAAACCCTCTAGATATTCTTCAAGTGTTTGTGTGTGTGTGTGTGTGTGTAAAAAGGACAGCAAGTCAGCCACCATCCAGAGATTCTACCAGGGTGTATGTGTGTTTGGTGTGTGTGTGTTTGTGTAAAAAGACACGAAGTCAGAAGCCCACTAGAGATTCTTCAAGGGTGTGTGTATGTGTGTATGTTTGTGTAAAAAGGACACAAAGTCAGAAGCCCTCCAGAGATTCTGCAAGGTTGTATGTGTGTGTGTGTGTTTGTGTGTGAGGGTAAAAATTACACGAAGTCAGAAGCCCAATATTGATTATGCAAAGGTCTGTGTGTGTGTGTGTGTTTGTTGTGTTTGAAATAAGTAAACCATATTAGAAGCCCTCCAGAGATTCTGCCAGAGTGTGTGTGTGTGTATGTGTGAAAACAACACGAAGTCAGAAAATGTCTGGAGATTCTACAAGGGTGTTTGTGTGTGTGTGTGTGTGTCAAAAGTACAGGAAGTCAGAAGCCCTCTAGAGATTCTGCAAGGGTGAGTATGTTGTGTTAAAAGGACATGAAATCAGAAGCCCTCTAGGTTTTCTGGAAAGGTATGAGTGTGAGAGTGAGGGAGTGTGTGTGTGTGTGTGTGTGTGTGTGTGTAATAAGGACATGAAATCAGAAGTCCTCCAGAGTGAGAGTGAGGGAGTGTGTGTGCAATAAGGACATGAAATCAGAAGTCCTCCAGAGATTCTACAAGTGTATGTGTGTGTGTGTGTGTGTTTAAAAAGGACACGAAGTCAGAAGGACTGCAGAGATTTGGCAAGAAAATGAGTTTGTGTGTGTGTGTGTGTGTGTGTGTGTGTGTGTGTGTAAAAAGGACATGAAGTCAGAATCCTTGTAGAGTTCTGGAAGGGTGTATGTGTGTGTGTGTGTGTATAAAGGACACCAAGTCAGAAGCACTCTAGAGATCCTGCAAGAGTATGTCTTTGTGTGTGTGTGTGTGTGTAAAAAGGACATGTTGTTAGAAGTCCTCCACAGATTCTGCACAGGTGTGTGTATGTGTCTGTGTGCGTGTGTGTAAAAAAGACACCAAGTCATAAGCCGACTATTGATTCTGCAAAAGTGTATGTGTGTGTGTGTGTGTGTGTGTGTGTGTGTGTGTGTGTGTGTAAAAAGGACATGGAGTCTGAAGCCGTCCAGAGGTTCTGTAAGTGTGTGTGTGTGTGTGTGTGTGTGAGTAAACAGACACAAATTCAAAAACCCTCTAGATATTCTTCAAGTGTTTGTGTGTGTGTGTGTGTGTGTGTGTAAAAAGGACAGCAAGTCAGCCACCATCCAGAGATTCTACCAAAGTGTATGTGTGTGTGGTGTGTGTGTGTGTTTGTGTAAAAAGACACGAAGTCAGAAGCCCTCTAGAGATTCTTCAAGGGTGTGTGTATGTTTGTGTAAAAAGGACACAAAATCAGAAGCCCTCCAGAGATTCTGCAAGGTTGTATGTGTGTGTGTGTGTGTGTGTGTGTAAAAAGTACACATGAAGTCAGAAACACTCCATAGTTTCTGCAAAGGTGTGTGTGTGTGTGTGTGTGTGTGTGTGTGTGTGTAAAGAAAAAAGTCAGAAACCCTCTAGAGATTCTGGAATGATGTGTTTGTGTGAGTGTGTGTGTGTGTGTATAAAGGACAAGAAATCAAAAGAACTCTAGAGATTGTGCAAGGTTGTGTGTCTGTGTGTGTGTATAAAAAGGACATGAAGACAGAAGCCCTGCAGGCATTATGCAAGCGTGTGAGTGTGTGTGTTCGTGTGTAAAAGGATAGGAATTTAGAATCGCTGTAGAGTTCCTGCAAGGATGTGTGTGTGTGTGTGTGTGTGTAAAAAGGACACGAAGTCTGAATCCCTCTAGAGATTCTGCAAGGGATGTGTGTGTGTGTGTGTGTTTATAAACGACATTTTAGAAGTCCTCCAAAGATTCTGCACAGGTGTGTGTATGTGTGTCTGTGTGCGTGTGTGTAAAAAGGACACCAAGTCAGAAGCCCTCTAGAGATCCTGCAAGGGTGTGTCTGTGTGTGTTTTAAGTATGTTTGTAAAAAGAACACGAAGTAAGAAACCCTCAAGTGATTTTGCAAGGGAATAAGTTTGAGTGTATGTGTATAAATTACATGACGTGAGATGAATTCCTGCGATTCTGCAAGGATGCATGTGTGTGTGTGTGTGTGTGTGTGTGTGTGTGTGTGTGTGTAAAAAGGACATGAAGTCAGAATCCTTGTAGAGTTCTGGAAGGGTGTATGTGTGTGTGTGTGTATAAAGGACACCAAGTCAGAAGCAATCTAGAGATCCTGCAAGAGTATGTCTTTGTGTGTGTGTGTGTGTGTAAAAAGGACATGTTGTTAGAAGTCCTCCACAGATTCTGCACAGGTGTGTGTATGGGTCTGTGTGCGTGTGTGTAAAAAGGACACCAAGTCAGAAGCCGACTATTGATTCTGCAAAAGTGTATGTGTGTGTCTGTGTGCGTGTGTGAAAAAAGGACACTAAGTCAGAAGCCGACTATTGATTCTGCAAAAAGTGTGTGTGTGTGTGTGTGTGAGTGTGTAAAAAGGACATGGAGTCTGAAGCCGTCCAGAGGTTCTGTAAGGGTGTGGATGTGTGTGTGTGTGTGTGTGTGTGTATGTGAAACGGACACACATTCAGAAACCCTCTAGATATTCTGCAAGGGTGTGTGTGTGTGTGTGTGTGTGTGTGTTTAAAAAGGACACAAAGTAAGAATCCATCCAGGAATTCTGCAAGGATGTGTGTGTGTGTGTGTGTGTGTGTGTGTATGTGTTTAACAAGGACATGACGTCAGAAGCCCTCTAGAGATTCTGGAAGTGTGTGTGTGTGTGTGTGTGTGTGTGTGTGTAAAAAGGACAAGAAATCAAAAGGACTCTAGAGATTGTGCAAGGTTGTGTGTCTGTGTGTGTGTATAAAAGGACATGAAGACAGAAGCCCTGCAGGCATTATGCAAGCGTGTGAGTGTGTGTGTGCGTGTGTAAAAGGATAGGAATTTAGAATCGCTGTAGAGTTCCTGCAAGGATGTGTGTGTGTGTGTGTGTGTGTAAAAAGGACACGAAGTCTGAATCCCTCTAGAGATTCTGCAATGGATATGTGTGTGTTTATAAACGACATTTTAGAAGTCCTCCAAAGATTCTGCACAGGTGTGTGTATGTGTGTCTGTGTGCGTGTGTGTAAAAAGGACACCAAGTCAGAAGCCCTCTAGAGATCCTGCAAGGGTGTGTCTGTGTGTGTTTTAAGTATGTTTGTAAAAAGAACACGAAGTAAGAAACCCTCAAGTGATTTTGCAAGGGAATGAGTTTGAGTGTGTATGTGTATGTGTATAAACTCCATGACGTGAGATGAATTCCTGCGATTCTGCAAGGATGCATGTATGTGTGTGTGTGTGTGTGTGTGTGTGTGTGTAAAAAGAACACGAAGTCAGAAGCATTCCAGAGACTCTGCAAGGGTGCGTGCATGTCTGTGTGTGTGTGTGTGTGTGTGCGTAAAAAGAACACGAAGTCCGAAGCCCTCTAGAATTTCTGCAAGGGTGTGTGTATCTGTGTGTGTGTGTGTGTGTGTGTGTGTGTTTAAAAAGGACACAAAGTAAGAAGCCATCCAGGAATTCTGCAAGGATGTGTGTGTGTGTGTGTGTGTGTGTGTAAAAAGGACAGGAAGTCAGAAGCCCTCTAGGAATTTTCCAAAGGTATGAGTATCAGTGTGAGGGAGGGTGTGTGTGTGAGTGTGTGTGTGTAAAAAGGACACGAAGTCAGAAGCCCTCCAGAGATTATGCAAGTGTGTGTGTGTGTGTGTGTGTGTGTGTGTTTAACAAGGACATGACGTCAGAAGGCCTCAAGAGATTCTGCAAGGGTGTGTGTGTGAGTGTGTGTAAAAAGGACACATGAAGTCAGAAACACTCCATAGTTTCTGCAAAGGTGTGTGTGTGTGTGTGTGTGTGTGTGTGTAAAAAGATCCTGAAGTCAGAAGCCATCTAGAGATTCTGCCATGATGTGTGTGTGTTTTTGTAAAAAGGAGACCAAGTATGAAGCTCTCAAGAGATTCTGCAAGGTTTTATGTGTGTGAGTGTGTGCGTGTGTAATAAGGTCACAAAGTCAGAAGCCCTCTAGAAATTCTGCAAGGTCGTTTGTGTGGGGGGGTGTTTGTAAAAAGGACATGAAATCAGAAGCCCTCCAGAGGTTCTGTAAGGGTGTGTGTGTGTGTCTGTTTAAAAAGGACATGAAGTCAGAAGCCCTCTATTGATTCTGCAATGGTGTGTTTGTGTGTGAGTGTGTGTGTGTAAAAAGGACATGAAGTCAGAATCCTTGTAGAGTTCTGGAAGGGTGTATGTGCGTGTGTGTGTATAAAGGACACCAAGTCAGAAGCACTCTAGAGATCCTGGAAGAGTATGTCTTTGTGTGTGTGTGTGTGTGTGTGTGCAAAAAGGACATGTTGTTAGAAGTCCTCCACAGATTCTGCACAGGTGTGTGTATGTGTCTGTGTGCGTGTGTGTAAAAAAGACACCAAGTCATAAGCCGACTATTGATTCTGCAAAAGTGTATGTGTGTGTGTGTGTGTGTGTGTGTAAAAAGGACATGGAGTCTGAAGCCGTCCAGAGGTTCTGTAAGTGTGTGTGTGTGTGTGTGTGTGTGTGTGAGTAAACAGACACAAATTCAAAAACCCTCTAGATATTCTTCAAGTGTTTGTGTGTGTGTGTGTGTGTGTGTGTAAAAAGGACAGCAAGTCAGCCACCATCCAGAGATTCTACCAAAGTGTATGTGTGTGTGGTGTGTGTGTGTGTTTGTGTAAAAAGACACGAAGTCAGAAGCCCTCTAGAGATTCTTCAAGGGTGTGTGTATGTGTGTATGTTTGTGTAAAAAGGACACAAAATCAGAAGCCCTCCAGAGATTCTGCAAGGTTGTATGTGTGTGTGTGTGTGTGTGTGTAAAAAGTACACATGAAGTCAGAAACACTCCATAGTTTCTGCAAAGGTGTGTGTGTGTGTGTGTGTGTGTGTGTGTGTGTGTGTGTGTGTGTGTGTAAAGAAAAAAGTCAGAAACCCTCTAGAGATTCTGGAATGATGTGTTTGTGTGAGTGTGTGTGTGTGTGTATAAAGGACAAGAAATCAAAAGAACTCTAGAGATTGTGCAAGGTTGTGTGTCTGTGTGTGTGTATAAAAAGGACATGAAGACAGAAGCCCTGCAGGCATTATGCAAGCGTGTGAGTGTGTGTGTTCGTGTGTAAAAGGATAGGAATTTAGAATCGCTGTAGAGTTCCTGCAAGGATGTGTGTGTGTGTGTGTGTGTGTAAAAAGGACACGAAGTCTGAATCCCTCTAGAGATTCTGCAAGGGATGTGTGTGTGTGTGTGTGTTTATAAACGACATTTTAGAAGTCCTCCAAAGATTCTGCACAGGTGTGTGTATGTGTGTCTGTGTGCGTGTGTGTAAAAAGGACACCAAGTCAGAAGCCCTCTAGAGATCCTGCAAGGGTGTGTCTGTGTGTGTTTTAAGTATGTTTGTAAAAAGAACACGAAGTAAGAAACCCTCAAGTGATTTTGCAAGGGAATAAGTTTGAGTGTATGTGTATAAATTACATGACGTGAGATGAATTCCTGCGATTCTGCAAGGATGCATGTGTGTGTGTGTGTGTGTGTGTGTGTGTGTGTGTGTGTGTGTGTGTAAAAAGGACATGAAGTCAGAATCCTTGTAGAGTTCTGGAAGGGTGTATGTGTGTGTGTGTGTATAAAGGACACCAAGTCAGAAGCAATCTAGAGATCCTGCAAGAGTATGTCTTTGTGTGTGTGTGTGTGTGTAAAAAGGACATGTTGTTAGAAGTCCTCCACAGATTCTGCACAGGTGTGTGTATGGGTCTGTGTGCGTGTGTGTAAAAAGGACACCAAGTCAGAAGCCGACTATTGATTCTGCAAAAGTGTATGTGTGTGTCTGTGTGCGTGTGTGAAAAAAGGACACTAAGTCAGAAGCCGACTATTGATTCTGCAAAAAGTGTGTGTGTGTGTGTGTGTGAGTGTGTAAAAAGGACATGGAGTCTGAAGCCGTCCAGAGGTTCTGTAAGGGTGTGGATGTGTGTGTGTGTGTGTGTGTGTGTATGTGAAACGGACACACATTCAGAAACCCTCTAGATATTCTGCAAGGGTGTGTGTGTGTGTGTGTGTGTGTGTTTAAAAGGGACACCAAGTCAGAAGCCCTCTAGAGATCCTGCAAGGGTGTGTCTGTGTGTGTTTTAAGTATGTTTGTAAAAAGAACACGAAGTAAGAAACCCTCAAGTGATTTTGCAAGGGAATAAGTTTGAGTGTATGTGTATAAATTACATGACGTGAGATGAATTCCTGCGATTCTGCAAGGATGCATGTGTGTGTGTGTGTGTGTGTGTGTGTGTGTGTGTGTGTGTGTGTGTGTAAAAAGGACATGAAGTCAGAATCCTTGTAGAGTTCTGGAAGGGTGTATGTGTGTGTGTGTGTATAAAGGACACCAAGTCAGAAGCAATCTAGAGATCCTGCAAGAGTATGTCTTTGTGTGTGTGTGTGTGTGTAAAAAGGACATGTTGTTAGAAGTCCTCCACAGATTCTGCACAGGTGTGTGTATGGGTCTGTGTGCGTGTGTGTAAAAAGGACACCAAGTCAGAAGCCGACTATTGATTCTGCAAAAGTGTATGTGTGTGTCTGTGTGCGTGTGTGAAAAAAGGACACTAAGTCAGAAGCCGACTATTGATTCTGCAAAAAGTGTGTGTGTGTGTGTGTGTGAGTGTGTAAAAAGGACATGGAGTCTGAAGCCGTCCAGAGGTTCTGTAAGGGTGTGGATGTGTGTGTGTGTGTGTGTGTGTGTGTATGTGAAACGGACACACATTCAGAAACCCTCTAGATATTCTGCAAGGGTGTGTGTGTGTGTGTGTGTGTGTGTTTAAAAAGGACACAAAGTAAGAATCCATCCAGGAATTCTGCAAGGATGTGTGTGTGTGTGTGTGTGTGTATGTGTTTAACAAGGACATGACGTCAGAAGCCCTCTAGAGATTCTGGAAGTGTGTGTGTGTGTGTGTGTGTGTGTGTGTAAAAAGGACAAGAAATCAAAAGGACTCTAGAGATTGTGCAAGGTTGTGTGTCTGTGTGTGTGTAAAAAAGGACATGAAGACAGAAGCCCTGCAGGCATTATGCAAGCGTGTGAGTGTGTGTGTGCGTGTGTAAAAGGATAGGAATTTAGAATCGCTGTAGAGTTCCTGCAAGGATGTGTGTGTGTGTGTGTGTGTAAAAAGGACACGAAGTCTGAATCCCTCTAGAGATTCTGCAATGGATATGTGTGTGTTTATAAACGACATTTTAGAAGTCCTCCAAAGATTCTGCACAGGTGTGTGTATGTGTGTCTGTGTGCGTGTGTGTAAAAAGGACACCAAGTCAGAAGCCCTCTAGAGATCCTGCAAGGGTGTGTCTGTGTGTGTTTTAAGTATGTTTGTAAAAAGAACACGAAGTAAGAAACCCTCAAGTGATTTTGCAAGGGAATGAGTTTGAGTGTGTATGTGTATGTGTATAAACTCCATGACGTGAGATGAATTCCTGCGATTCTGCAAGGATGCATGTATGTGTGTGTGTGTGTGTGTGTGTGTGTGTGTGTGTAAAAAGAACACGAAGTCAGAAGCATTCCAGAGACTCTGCAAGGGTGCGTGCATGTCTGTGTGTGTGTGTGTGTGTGTGCGTAAAAAGAACACGAAGTCCGAAGCCCTCTAGAATTTCTGCAAGGGTGTGTGTATCTGTGTGTGTGTGTGTGTGTGTGTGTGTGTTTAAAAAGGACACAAAGTAAGAAGCCATCCAGGAATTCTGCAAGGATGTGTGTGTGTGTGTGTGTGTGTGTAAAAAGGACAGGAAGTCAGAAGCCCTCTAGGAATTTTCCAAAGGTATGAGTATCAGTGTGAGGGAGGGTGTGTGTGTGAGTGTGTGTGTGTAAAAAGGACACGAAGTCAGAAGCCCTCCAGAGATTATGCAAGTGTGTGTGTGTGTGTGTGTGTGTGTGTGTGTGTTTAACAAGGACATGACGTCAGAAGGCCTCAAGAGATTCTGCAAGGGTGTGTGTGTGAGTGTGTGTAAAAAGGACACATGAAGTCAGAAACACTCCATAGTTTCTGCAAAGGTGTGTGTGTGTGTGTGTGTGTGTGTGTGTAAAAAGATCCTGAAGTCAGAAGCCATCTAGAGATTCTGCCATGATGTGTGTGTGTTTTTGTAAAAAGGAGACCAAGTATGAAGCTCTCAAGAGATTCTGCAAGGTTTTATGTGTGTGAGTGTGTGCGTGTGTAATAAGGTCACAAAGTCAGAAGCCCTCTAGAAATTCTGCAAGGTCGTTTGTGTGGGGGGGTGTTTGTAAAAAGGACATGAAATCAGAAGCCCTCCAGAGGTTCTGTAAGGGTGTGTGTGTGTGTCTGTTTAAAAAGGACATGAAGTCAGAAGCCCTCTATTGATTCTGCAATGGTGTGTTTGTGTGTGAGTGTGTGTGTGTAAAAAGGACATGAAGTCAGAATCCTTGTAGAGTTCTGGAAGGGTGTATGTGCGTGTGTGTATAAAGGACACCAAGTCAGAAGCACTCTAGAGATCCTGGAAGAGTATGTCTTTGTGTGTGTGTGTGTGTGTGTGTGCAAAAAGGACATGTTGTTAGAAGTCCTCCACAGATTCTGCACAGGTGTGTGTATGTGTCTGTGTGCGTGTGTGTAAAAAAGACACCAAGTCATAAGCCGACTATTGATTCTGCAAAAGTGTATGTGTGTGTGTGTGTGTGTGTGTGTGTAAAAAGGACATGGAGTCTGAAGCCGTCCAGAGGTTCTGTAAGTGTGTGTGTGTGTGTGTGTGTGTGAGTAAACAGACACAAATTCAAAAACCCTCTAGATATTCTTCAAGTGTTTGTGTGTGTGTGTGTGTGTGTGTAAAAAGGACAGCAAGTCAGCCACCATCCAGAGATTCTACCAAAGTGTATGTGTGTGTGGTGTGTGTGTGTGTTTGTGTAAAAAGACACGAAGTCAGAAGCCCTCTAGAGATTCTTCAAGGGTGTGTGTATGTGTGTATGTTTGTGTAAAAAGGACACAAAATCAGAAGCCCTCCAGAGATTCTGCAAGGTTGTATGTGTGTGTGTGTGTGTGTGTGTGTAAAAAGTACACATGAAGTCAGAAACACTCCATAGTTTCTGCAAAGGTGTGTGTGTGTGTGTGTGTGTGTGTGTGTGTAAAGAAAAAAGTCAGAAACCCTCTAGAGATTCTGGAATGATGTGTTTGTGTGAGTGTGTGTGTGTGTGTATAAAGGACAAGAAATCAAAAGAACTCTAGAGATTGTGCAAGGTTGTGTGTCTGTGTGTGTGTATAAAAAGGACATGAAGACAGAAGCCCTGCAGGCATTATGCAAGCGTGTGAGTGTGTGTGTTCGTGTGTAAAAGGATAGGAATTTAGAATCGCTGTAGAGTTCCTGCAAGGATGTGTGTGTGTGTGTGTGTGTGTAAAAAGGACACGAAGTCTGAATCCCTCTAGAGATTCTGCAAGGGATGTGTGTGTGTGTGTGTGTTTATAAACGACATTTTAGAAGTCCTCCAAAGATTCTGCACAGGTGTGTGTATGTGTGTCTGTGTGCGTGTGTGTAAAAAGGACACCAAGTCAGAAGCCCTCTAGAGATCCTGCAAGGGTGTGTCTGTGTGTGTTTTAAGTATGTTTGTAAAAAGAACACGAAGTAAGAAACCCTCAAGTGATTTTGCAAGGGAATAAGTTTGAGTGTATGTGTATAAATTACATGACGTGAGATGAATTCCTGCGATTCTGCAAGGATGCATGTGTGTGTGTGTGTGTGTGTGTGTGTGTGTGTGTGTGTGTGTGTGTAAAAAGGACATGAAGTCAGAATCCTTGTAGAGTTCTGGAAGGGTGTATGTGTGTGTGTGTGTATAAAGGACACCAAGTCAGAAGCAATCTAGAGATCCTGCAAGAGTATGTCTTTGTGTGTGTGTGTGTGTGTAAAAAGGACATGTTGTTAGAAGTCCTCCACAGATTCTGCACAGGTGTGTGTATGGGTCTGTGTGCGTGTGTGTAAAAAGGACACCAAGTCAGAAGCCGACTATTGATTCTGCAAAAGTGTATGTGTGTGTCTGTGTGCGTGTGTGAAAAAAGGACACTAAGTCAGAAGCCGACTATTGATTCTGCAAAAAGTGTGTGTGTGTGTGTGTGTGAGTGTGTAAAAAGGACATGGAGTCTGAAGCCGTCCAGAGGTTCTGTAAGGGTGTGGATGTGTGTGTGTGTGTGTGTGTGTGTGTATGTGAAACGGACACACATTCAGAAACCCTCTAGATATTCTGCAAGGGTGTGTGTGTGTGTGTGTGTGTGTGTTTAAAAAGGACACAAAGTAAGAATCCATCCAGGAATTCTGCAAGGATGTGTGTGTGTGTGTGTGTGTGTATGTGTTTAACAAGGACATGACGTCAGAAGCCCTCTAGAGATTCTGGAAGTGTGTGTGTGTGTGTGTGTGTATGTGTGTGTGTGTGTGTAAAAAGGACAAGAAATCAAAAGGACTCTAGAGATTGTGCAAGGTTGTGTGTCTGTGTGTGTGTATAAAAGGACATGAAGACAGAAGCCCTGCAGGCATTATGCAAGCGTGTGAGTGTGTGTGTGCGTGTGTAAAAGGATAAGAATTTAGAATCGCTGTAGAGTTCCTGCAAGGATGTGTGTGTGTGTGTGTGTGTAAAAAGGACACGAAGTCTGAATCCCTCTAGAGATTCTGCAATGGATATGTGTGTGTTTATAAACGACATTTTAGAAGTCCTCCAAAGATTCTGCACAGGTGTGTGTATGTGTGTCTGTGTGCGTGTGTGTAAAAAGGACACCAAGTCAGAAGCCCTCTAGAGATCCTGCAAGGGTGTGTCTGTGTGTGTTTTAAGTATGTTTGTAAAAAGAACACGAAGTAAGAAACCCTCAAGTGATTTTGCAAGGGAATGAGTTTGAGTGTGTATGTGTATGTGTATAAACTCCATGACGTGAGATGAATTCCTGCGATTCTGCAAGGATGCATGTATGTGTGTGTGTGTGTGTGTGTGTGTGTGTGTGTGTGTGTAAAAAGAACACGAAGTCAGAAGCATTCCAGAGACTCTGCAAGGGTGCGTGCATGTCTGTGTGTGTGTGTGTGTGTGTGCGTAAAAAGAACACGAAGTCCGAAGCCCTCTAGAATTTCTGCAAGGGTGTGTGTATCTGTGTGTGTGTGTGTGTGTGTGTGTGTGTTTAAAAAGGACACAAAGTAAGAAGCCATCCAGGAATTCTGCAAGGATGTGTGTGTGTGTGTGTGTGTGTGTAAAAAGGACAGGAAGTCAGAAGCCCTCTAGGAATTTTCCAAAGGTATGAGTATCAGTGTGAGGGAGGGTGTGTGTGTGAGTGTGTGTGTGTAAAAAGGACACGAAGTCAGAAGCCCTCCAGAGATTATGCAAGTGTGTGTGTGTGTGTGTGTGTGTGTGTGTTTAACAAGGACATGACGTCAGAAGGCCTCAAGAGATTCTGCAAGGGTGTGTGTGTGAGTGTGTGTAAAAAGGACACATGAAGTCAGAAACACTCCATAGTTTCTGCAAAGGTGTGTGTGTGTGTGTGTGTGTGTGTGTGTGTAAAAAGATCCTGAAGTCAGAAGCCATCTAGAGATTCTGCCATGATGTGTGTGTGTTTTTGTAAAAAGGAGACCAAGTATGAAGCTCTCAAGAGATTCTGCAAGGTTTTATGTGTGTGAGTGTGTGCGTGTGTAATAAGGTCACAAAGTCAGAAGCCCTCTAGAAATTCTGCAAGGTCGTTTGTGTGGGGGGGTGTTTGTAAAAAGGACATGAAATCAGAAGCCCTCCAGAGGTTCTGTAAGGGTGTGTGTGTGTGTCTGTTTAAAAAGGACATGAAGTCAGAAGCCCTCTATTGATTCTGCAATGGTGTGTTTGTGTGTGAGTGTGTGTGTGTAAAAAGGACATGAAGTCAGAATCCTTGTAGAGTTCTGGAAGGGTGTATGTGCGTGTGTGTGTATAAAGGACACCAAGTCAGAAGCACTCTAGAGATCCTGGAAGAGTATGTCTTTGTGTGTGTGTGTGTGTGTGTGTGCAAAAAGGACATGTTGTTAGAAGTCCTCCACAGATTCTGCACAGGTGTGTGTATGTGTCTGTGTGCGTGTGTGTAAAAAAGACACCAAGTCATAAGCCGACTATTGATTCTGCAAAAGTGTATGTGTGTGTGTGTGTGTGTGTGTGTGTGTGTGTAAAAAGGACATGGAGTCTGAAGCCGTCCAGAGGTTCTGTAAGTGTGTGTGTGTGTGTGTGTGTGTGTGTGAGTAAACAGACACAAATTCAAAAACCCTCTAGATATTCTTCAAGTGTTTGTGTGTGTGTGTGTGTGTGTGTGTAAAAAGGACAGCAAGTCAGCCACCATCCAGAGATTCTACCAAAGTGTATGTGTGTGTGGTGTGTGTGTGTGTTTGTGTAAAAAGACACGAAGTCAGAAGCCCTCTAGAGATTCTTCAAGGGTGTGTGTATGTGTGTATGTTTGTGTAAAAAGGACACAAAATCAGAAGCCCTCCAGAGATTCTGCAAGGTTGTATGTGTGTGTGTGTGTGTGTGTAAAAAGTACACATGAAGTCAGAAACACTCCATAGTTTCTGCAAAGGTGTGTGTGTGTGTGTGTGTGTGTGTGTGTGTGTGTGTAAAGAAAAAAGTCAGAAGCCCTCTAGAGATTCTGGAATGATGTGTTTGTGTGAGTGTGTGTGTGTGTGTATAAAGGACAAGAAATCAAAAGAACTCTAGAGATTGTGCAAGGTTGTGTGTCTGTGTGTGTGTATAAAAAGGACATGAAGACAGAAGCCCTGCAGGCATTATGCAAGCGTGTGAGTGTGTGTGTTCGTGTGTAAAAGGATAGGAATTTAGAATCGCTGTAGAGTTCCTGCAAGGATGTGTGTGTGTGTGTGTGTGTGTGTAAAAAGGACACGAAGTCTGAATCCCTCTAGAGATTCTGCAAGGGATGTGTGTGTGTGTGTGTGTTTATAAACGACATTTTAGAAGTCCTCCAAAGATTCTGCACAGGTGTGTGTATGTGTGTCTGTGTGCGTGTGTGTAAAAAGGACACCAAGTCAGAAGCCCTCTAGAGATCCTGCAAGGGTGTGTCTGTGTGTGTTTTAAGTATGTTTGTAAAAAGAACACGAAGTAAGAAACCCTCAAGTGATTTTGCAAGGGAATAAGTTTGAGTGTATGTGTATAAATTACATGACGTGAGATGAATTCCTGCGATTCTGCAAGGATGCATGTGTGTGTGTGTGTGTGTGTGTGTGTGTGTGTGTGTGTGTGTGTGTGTGTAAAAAGGACATGAAGTCAGAATCCTTGTAGAGTTCTGGAAGGGTGTATGTGTGTGTGTGTGTATAAAGGACACCAAGTCAGAAGCAATCTAGAGATCCTGCAAGAGTATGTCTTTGTGTGTGTGTGTGTGTGTAAAAAGGACATGTTGTTAGAAGTCCTCCACAGATTCTGCACAGGTGTGTGTATGGGTCTGTGTGCGTGTGTGTAAAAAGGACACCAAGTCAGAAGCCGACTATTGATTCTGCAAAAGTGTATGTGTGTGTCTGTGTGCGTGTGTGAAAAAAGGACACTAAGTCAGAAGCTGACTATTGATTCTGCAAAAAGTGTGTGTGTGTGTGTGAGTGTGTAAAAAGGACATGGAGTCTGAAGCCGTCCAGAGGTTCTGTAAGGGTGTGGATGTGTGTGTGTGTGTGTGTGTGTGTATGTGAAACGGACACACATTCAGAAACCCTCTAGATATTCTGCAAGGGTGTGTGTGTGTGTGTGTGTGTGTGTTTAAAAGGGACACCAAGTCAGAAGCCCTCTAGAGATCCTGCAAGGGTGTGTCTGTGTGTGTTTTAAGTATGTTTGTAAAAAGAACACGAAGTAAGAAACCCTCAAGTGATTTTGCAAGGGAA
The DNA here is from genome assembly GCF_050624435.1 of Tenrec ecaudatus. Lineage (NCBI taxonomy): Eukaryota > Metazoa > Chordata > Mammalia > Afrosoricida > Tenrecidae > Tenrec > Tenrec ecaudatus. Next base: position 32,622 of record NW_027458147.1, on the reverse strand, counting down.
TAAGTTTGAGTGTATGTGTATAAATTACATGACGTGAGATGAATTCCTGCGATTCTGCAAGGATGCATGTGTGTGTGTGTGTGTGTGTGTGTGTGTGTGTGTGTGTGTAAAAAGGACATGAATCAGAATCCTTGTAGAGTTCTGGAAGGGTGTATGTGTGTGTGTGTGTATAAAGGACACCAAGTCAGAAGCAATCTAGAGATCCTGCAAGAGTATGTCTTTGTGTGTGTGTGTGTGTGTAAAAAGGACATGTTGTTAGAAGTCCTCCACAGATTCTGCACAGGTGTGTGTATGGGTCTGTGTGCGTGTGTGTAAAAAGGACACCAAGTCAGAAGCCGACTATTGATTCTGCAAAAGTGTATGTGTGTGTCTGTGTGCGTGTGTGAAAAAAGGACACTAAGTCAGAAGCCGACTATTGATTCTGCAAAAAGTGTGTGTGTGTGTGTGTGAGTGTGTAAAAAGGACATGGAGTCTGAAGCCGTCCAGAGGTTCTGTAAGGGTGTGGATGTGTGTGTGTGTGTGTGTATGTGAAACGGACACACATTCAGAAACCCTCTAGATATTCTGCAAGGGTGTGTGTGTGTGTGTGTGTGTGTGTTTAAAAAGGACACAAAGTAAGAATCCATCCAGGAATTCTGCAAGGATGTGTGTGTGTGTGTGTGTGTGTGTGTATGTGTTTAACAAGGACATGACGTCAGAAGCCCTCTAGAGATTCTGGAAGTGTGTGTGTGTGTGTGTGTGTGTGTGTGTGTGTGTGTAAAAAGGACAAGAAATCAAAAGGACTCTAGAGATTGTGCAAGGTTGTGTGTCTGTGTGTGTGTAAAAAAGGACATGAAGACAGAAGCCCTGCAGGCATTATGCAAGCGTGTGAGTGTGTGTGTGCGTGTGTAAAAGGATAGGAATTTAGAATCGCTGTAGAGTTCCTGCAAGGATGTGTGTGTGTGTGTGTGTGTAAAAAGGACACGAAGTCTGAATCCCTCTAGAGATTCTGCAATGGATATGTGTGTGTTTATAAACGACATTTTAGAAGTCCTCCAAAGATTCTGCACAGGTGTGTGTATGTGTGTCTGTGTGCGTGTGTGTAAAAAGGACACCAAGTCAGAAGCCCTCTAGAGATCCTGCAAGGGTGTGTCTGTGTGTGTTTTAAGTATGTTTGTAAAAAGAACACGAAGTAAGAAACCCTCAAGTGATTTTGCAAGGGAATGAGTTTGAGTGTGTATGTGTATGTGTATAAACTCCATGACGTGAGATGAATTCCTGCGATTCTGCAAGGATGCATGTATGTGTGTGTGTGTGTGTGTGTGTAAAAAGAACACGAAGTCAGAAGCATTCCAGAGACTCTGCAAGGGTGCGTGCATGTCTGTGTGTGTGTGTGTGTGTGTGCGTAAAAAGAACACGAAGTCCGAAGCCCTCTAGAATTTCTGCAAGGGTGTGTGTATCTGTGTGTGTGTGTGTGTGTGTGTGTGTGTGTTTAAAAAGGACACAAAGTAAGAAGCCATCCAGGAATTCTGCAAGGATGTGTGTGTGTGTGTGTGTGTGTGTAAAAAGGACAGGAAGTCAGAAGCCCTCTAGGAATTTTCCAAAGGTATGAGTATCAGTGTGAGGGAGGGTGTGTGTGTGAGTGTGTGTGTGTAAAAAGGACACGAAGTCAGAAGCCCTCCAGAGATTATGCAAGTGTGTGTGTGTGTGTGTGTGTGTGTGTTTAACAAGGACATGACGTCAGAAGGCCTCAAGAGATTCTGCAAGGGTGTGTGTGTGAGTGTGTGTAAAAAGGACACATGAAGTCAGAAACACTCCATAGTTTCTGCAAAGGTGTGTGTGTGTGTGTGTGTGTGTGTGTGTGTAAAAAGATCCTGAAGTCAGAAGCCATCTAGAGATTCTGCCATGATGTGTGTGTGTTTTTGTAAAAAGGAGACCAAGTATGAAGCTCTCAAGAGATTCTGCAAGGTTTTATGTGTGTGAGTGTGTGCGTGTGTAATAAGGTCACAAAGTCAGAAGCCCTCTAGAAATTCTGCAAGGTCGTTTGTGTGGGGGGGTGTTTGTAAAAAGGACATGAAATCAGAAGCCCTCCAGAGGTTCTGTAAGGGTGTGTGTGTGTGTCTGTTTAAAAAGGACATGAAGTCAGAAGCCCTCTATTGATTCTGCAATGGTGTGTTTGTGTGTGAGTGTGTGTGTGTAAAAAGGACATGAAGTCAGAATCCTTGTAGAGTTCTGGAAGGGTGTATGTGCGTGTGTGTGTATAAAGGACACCAAGTCAGAAGCACTCTAGAGATCCTGGAAGAGTATGTCTTTGTGTGTGTGTGTGTGTGTGTGTGCAAAAAGGACATGTTGTTAGAAGTCCTCCACAGATTCTGCACAGGTGTGTGTATGTGTCTGTGTGCGTGTGTGTAAAAAAGACACCAAGTCATAAGCCGACTATTGATTCTGCAAAAGTGTATGTGTGTGTGTGTGTGTGTGTGTGTGTGTGTAAAAAGGACATGGAGTCTGAAGCCGTCCAGAGGTTCTGTAAGTGTGTGTGTGTGTGTGTGTGTGTGTGTGAGTAAACAGACACAAATTCAAAAACCCTCTAGATATTCTTCAAGTGTTTGTGTGTGTGTGTGTGTGTGTGTGTGTAAAAAGGACAGCAAGTCAGCCACCATCCAGAGATTCTACCAAAGTGTATGTGTGTGTGGTGTGTGTGTGTGTTTGTGTAAAAAGACACGAAGTCAGAAGCCCTCTAGAGATTCTTCAAGGGTGTGTGTATGTGTGTATGTTTGTGTAAAAAGGACACAAAATCAGAAGCCCTCCAGAGATTCTGCAAGGTTGTATGTGTGTGTGTGTGTGTGTGTAAAAAGTACACATGAAGTCAGAAACACTCCATAGTTTCTGCAAAGGTGTGTGTGTGTGTGTGTGTGTGTGTGTGTAAAGAAAAAAGTCAGAAACCCTCTAGAGATTCTGGAATGATGTGTTTGTGTGAGTGTGTGTGTGTGTGTATAAAGGACAAGAAATCAAAAGAACTCTAGAGATTGTGCAAGGTTGTGTGTCTGTGTGTGTGTATAAAAAGGACATGAAGACAGAAGCCCTGCAGGCATTATGCAAGCGTGTGAGTGTGTGTGTGAGTGTGTAAAAGGATAGGAATTTAGAATCGCTGTAGAGTTCCTGCAAGGATGTGTGTGTGTGTGTGTGTGTGTAAAAAGGACACGAAGTCTGAATCCCTCTAGAGATTCTGCAAGGGATGTGTGTGTGTGTGTGTGTGTTTATAAACGACATTTTAGAAATCCTCCAAAGATTCTGCACAGGTGTGTGTATGTGTGTCTGTGTGCGTGTGTGTAAAAAGGACACCAAGTCAGAAGCCCTCTAGAGATCCTGCAAGGGTGTGTCTGTGTGTGTTTTAAGTATGTTTGTAAAAAGAACACGAAGTAAGAAACCCTCAAGTGATTTTGCAAGGGAATAAGTTTGAGTGTATGTGTATAAACTCCATGACGTGAGATGAATTCCTGCGATTCTGCAAGGATGCATGTGTGTGTGTGTGTGTGTGTGTGTGTGTGTGTGTGTGTAAAAAGGACATGAAGTCAGAATCCTTGTAGAGTTCTGGAAGGGTGTATGTGTGTGTGTGTGTATAAAGGACACCAAGTCAGAAGCAATCTAGAGATCCTGCAAGAGTATGTCTTTGTGTGTGTGTGTGTGTGTAAAAAGGACATGTTGTTAGAAGTCCTCCACAGATTCTGCACAGGTGTGTGTATGGGTCTGTGTGCGTGTGTGTAAAAAGGACACCAAGTCAGAAGCCGACTATTGATTCTGCAAAAGTGTATGTGTGTGTCTGTGTGCGTGTGTGAAAAAAGGACACTAAGTCAGAAGCCGACTATTGATTCTGCAAAAAGTGTGTGTGTGTGTGTGTGTGTGAGTGTGTAAAAAGGACATGGAGTCTGAAGCCGTCCAGAGGTTCTGTAAGGGTGTGGATGTGTGTGTGTGTGTGTGTGTGTGTGTATGTGAAACGGACACACATTCAGAAACCCTCTAGATATTCTGCAAGGGTGTGTGTGTGTGTGTGTGTGTGTGTTTAAAAGGGACACCAAGTCAGAAGCCCTCTAGAGATCCTGCAAGGGTGTGTCTGTGTGTGTTTTAAGTATGTTTGTAAAAAGAACACGAAGTAAGAAACCCTCAAGTGATTTTGCAAGGGAATAAGTTTGAGTGTATGTGTATAAATTACATGACGTGAGATGAATTCCTGCGATTCTGCAAGGATGCATGTGTGTGTGTGTGTGTGTGTGTGTGTGTGTGTGTGTGTGTGTGTGTGTGTAAAAAGGACATGAAGTCAGAATCCTTGTAGAGTTCTGGAAGGGTGTATGTGTGTGTGTGTGTATAAAGGACACCAAGTCAGAAGCAATCTAGAGATCCTGCAAGAGTATGTCTTTGTGTGTGTGTGTGTGTGTAAAAAGGACATGTTGTTAGAAGTCCTCCACAGATTCTGCACAGGTGTGTGTATGGGTCTGTGTGCGTGTGTGTAAAAAGGACACCAAGTCAGAAGCCGACTATTGATTCTGCAAAAGTGTATGTGTGTGTCTGTGTGCGTGTGTGAAAAAAGGACACTAAGTCAGAAGCCGACTATTGATTCTGCAAAAAGTGTGTGTGTGTGTGTGTGTGTGAGTGTGTAAAAAGGACATGGAGTCTGAAGCCGTCCAGAGGTTCTGTAAGGGTGTGGATGTGTGTGTGTGTGTGTGTGTGTATGTGAAACGGACACACATTCAGAAACCCTCTAGATATTCTGCAAGGGTGTGTGTGTGTGTGTGTGTGTGTGTTTAAAAAGGACACAAAGTAAGAATCCATCCAGGAATTCTGCAAGGATGTGTGTGTGTGTGTGTGTGTGTGTGTATGTGTTTAACAAGGACATGACGTCAGAAGCCCTCTAGAGATTCTGGAAGTGTGTGTGTGTGTGTGTGTGTGTGTAAAAAGGACAAGAAATCAAAAGGACTCTAGAGATTGTGCAAGGTTGTGTGTCTGTGTGTGTGTATAAAAGGACATGAAGACAGAAGCCCTGCAGGCATTATGCAAGCGTGTGAGTGTGTGTGTGCGTGTGTAAAAGGATAGGAATTTAGAATCGCTGTAGAGTTCCTGCAAGGATGTGTGTGTGTGTGTGTGTGTA